>NW_028248931.1:0-54931 GCF_964263255.1 Lissotriton vulgaris
GCACCTCGCCCTCGACCTCTAGAATTTTGCACAAAACCACCACGACCTCTTTGAGCTGCTGCTGCATTATTTTGCGCTAAGATCGGACATTCATTTTTGTAGTGACCTTCTTTTTTACAGTACCCACATTGGTTCCACTGATATTGAGGTCTCGATGTACTATAGTCTGTTCTTTGATACGAACCCTGTTGTATATTAGTCTGATTCGTGCGAGGCGGATACGCCTGCTGCAAAAGAACTTTAGTCTTTAAATCCTTCGTTTTCTTCTCTGATTTCTCCTTTTCCTCTTTATCCCTGTTTTCGTAGTACTGTGCAGTCGCAAGTATTTGCGCAGTTGTGGACACAGCCCACGCACTTTCTGAATCTTTCAGTTTATTGCATAATTCAGGTAACAAATTATGCACAAATTTATCGACAAACAGTCTTTGCCCTCCTTCTGTACTCATGTCCTGACCACTATGATCTACAAAAGTCTCTTCAAACCTCGTGAAGAAGTCGGAGACACTTTCGTCTTTCTTCTGCCTGCATGCTGATAACTTGTCCCAATTAACACGCAATGCGGGCATCAGAGTCTTCATTAAATCAATTATTCTACCTGGAAGATTAGCAATTAGAGGTTCGGGTTTTGCACCACCTACTTGCTGACCATCCGCTGCAGTGATAGCTGCCCAATCACCACCTAAGGCAACTTGATGATCCTCTCTACGAATTTTAGCCCACACTGGTTGCGGAACTACGTTGCCAAACAACATATCGATGTCTGCTAAGTTCATTATACAAGCCTCAACTGTCTGTGTTAATTCCTTGTAATATCCAGCAGGATTCTTACGTGGATCTGGCAAGGCCTGCTTCACTGCTAATACTTCAGCTCGCTTCCACGGAATGTGTATCCACACTCTTTGGAATTGGGCTGGAGCGGCTACAATACCATTATTATGATCGGCTTGCACAGCTTCGCGCCAAATTGGAGGAACCTCCCTCATTGGATATTGGCGACTTAGCTTCATCTTGCTTTTCTCTAAATCTCTCGGTGAACGAAGTGATGGATCATTCCTATAACTTAAAATCAGTTCCATCGCTTCTTCTATATTATCACCCACTATCATTCCTGCAGCAAACTCTTTCTGAACCTTAATTAAATCCTCTAGATTCGATTCAACATCATCTTCTTCTATCTCCTCACGTAACAACGAGCACATCTCGTCAAAGACATACCGTTGTGTTGGTTCTTTCCACTGCATAAACGTTTCTAGCACATCTTTCGTACTATATCTCCTACTCTTCGAAATCCACCTGAGAGCCGTGGAATCTAAAATTCCCCGTTCCTCAGTACTCGGAAGCTGACTACGTCTCTGAACAGAATCGGAAGTAGGAGTCTTGATTAAAGTTTTATAGAAAGGGGACAGCATATTAGACACAGAATCAGTGATTCTCCGACGAACAGAAAGTGGAGTCAACATACTTGCAGACGCAGAAAACACAGTAGAGGTAGGAACAGATAACGGAACAGTAGAAGTATCGAGGAAGATAGTTTGTGGAACAGTAGGTGTAAGCGAGACAGATACAGGTATAGAAGTCGGCAATCCAGGAGGAGGAGGAGCCGTGGGAACATTTACATTGACCACAGGAGGTACAGGAGCTTGATTCTGAGGGGCAGGAGCAGGAATACCAGGTTGTCCAGCAACCGGCAATTGACCATTCGGTAAAGGTGGAGCCGTAGCACCTTGTGCATACGGTGGAGGTGACCGTAACAAATAAGATAGCAGAGGATCGTTTTCAGAATCTTCCAATATCTTAGCTGCTTTCGATGGCAAGGCAGGATAGCACTTGTCAATCGCTAAATTGTGCTCTCTAATGGCCACCTCTATGGCTTTCTCACACTCGTTAGCTTGCAACTGCTTAGTCGCTTGCTCCAGAGTTAACTCTTCTTGCTCTTTTTGTTCTTTCTTCAACCTTTTCATTTCTCTCTGTTTGGATTCTTTTCGCCAGTAACGGAAAGAATCAAACATTGCTGGCCGGGCTTTCTTCCTAAACAATTTCGCTTCTAAATTGTCGAGAATTTCGGGTTCAAAACTACCATGTAGTGGCCAACTAAGGACACCATCTTTCTTAGTGTAACGGACCCACACCTCATTATAAGATATAGGACCCACACCATATTTACAATACAAGTCATACAGGGGAGTCCCAATCGGAGGAACCAGACATGAGTCCTCCAATCGTGAGTCACTGTTGCAACTAAAACAAGACAACATACAGTTTTTCCGACTTACCATTTTCAGTCCGGAACACACAACAAACAAAACACGAAACAGAGATGTGCACTCGAACCAAGAACTTAGGCCTACTTAAACGAACTGATGTATCGATACCCAAACTAAACCAAATAGATTATCGTAACTAGAACAACCAGTGATAATCTTACGAAACCAAACCAAACCAAGAACCAAAAAGGATTTCAACAACCCTCACAAAGTAACCAGCTAGCTATCACTAAATACTTAACTGAGGCACTGAAGACGTCACCACGGAGAAACCCGTCACGTTTCGCTGTACTAAGGACTGCACCTCGGGTCCAAGACAGGGCGACGGTCAAGGCAACGGCCCACTGCAGCCGTCCTGAACGGGAACCCTCGTGGAAGAGAACGTCGGGCCACTTTTGCGATATGCCGGGATGGATGAAGTGGGGCGCCTCCCTCAGGAATCTTCACACGAAGCTTCTCGAACTCTTCAGGCTTTTGGACCGGTACCGAATGACGTCGCCCCACGTTGGGCGCCAATTGGAGTTCTGGACTTTTTGGTTCCGTCCAGAGGTGTCAGGGAACAACACCCAAAGACCCCGGAGTTCCACCTGCCTTGGTGCACAAATGAACAGAAACACGGGCTTCTCGATGGTGGCGTCAAAGACCAAAGGTTTATTACTGCAGGGACACAGAAGTCACAGAAACTACGCATGGGCAGTAACTAGGAGCCTGTTCCAATTGTACAAAGAGGGTTGCTCCTTATATACTAAATTTTGGCCTTTAGGCGAATTCTTCACATGTTAGTACATTCCCAAACCTTTGTGTCATGAACAATAAATATTTGGTGTACATAGGAACCGTTGATAAAATCTGTTACAAAACATCTACGAAGAGGGGTTCCCACTAGTTCATCACAATCCCTTGTCAATATTGCATTCAAGAGCTGGACCGCTTCATCGTAAATTTCGTTACCTCCCCCTAATAAAGATTCAGAAAGAAAGGAACGGAGCCAGGTGTGGAAGATAGAAAAGCGGGATAAGAGATGTTTGTAGGTTGTAAATGGGCAAGGCTACCGGCTTCGGCCGCCTAATCGTGATCAGGACAATGGACACGAAGACCAGTTTAGCAGGACTGGCCTCGGGCAGAGGAGGCAGCCTTTGTCGAGTCATGCAGCTACAGCGTGATCTGGTTTAAGGTGCACGTGTCATGAAAGAGGTGAATCTCCGGCTAAGGCTACGTGTCCTTAATCGAAATGAAGTGATCAGAGGTTATTGCGTATGTGAGGGCAAGAAACACAAAATGGCGGCCATGATCTAAGATGGATGCCGTGGGTAGATCAGAAATGTGTTTATAAAAGGAGTGCTCTTGCTCGTAGCGTAGCGAAAACACCAGGATATACTAAATGGATCATTTGCGGTTCGCTGATACCAATATTATGTATTTCCGACAATATTGAAAACACAGGTTCAAATCGTCACGGAACCTCAAGAGTTGATGCAGAAAAAGCTTTCAACTGAGTGGAGTAAGAATTCCTGAGAGGGGCAAAGAAATTATGATATTTTGGGCACCCCTTTATGAATATTGGGCCTGTTTCGGAGTTTAGCCTATCGGGCCAGCCAAACAGTCATGCACACTCTGCATCTTCCTCAGCAGGCTGAATTACACAGACTGGTGAAGAACATGCAAACCCTCCCAGTCGCCATCTGAGCGCTGATCCACAGTGCTCAGACCAATCACAACGGTGCATTGCAGCATTGAGATTGGCTGTGGGGAAGCTGGGTGTCGGGTGCTTAATGCTGCCGGGACTTCAGGTAGAAATAAGTTGTAGAAGACACAGAATAGGCACCGACCGGCGAAAAGGTAAGTGTTTTTATTAATTTATTTACCACTGCTCCCTCTGCCCACCACTCCCGTCCAGTAGCAGCTGCTACTTGCCTTAAATACCAAAATAAAAACACATATGACTTCATTATTTTCTCTTGGATAGTCTGTCATATTATCGATGTCCTTTCAGTTTCACCTTGATAAGGACAGAGACTAAATTCTCTGGGGCTGCAACAGCTGAATCCTCTTATTCACAAATACTGCACTAAAACATTGCTAAATAACACAGGCCTTGCTACTTCTCAGTCTCGATATTCACTGCTCCCTTAATACCAAGCACTCAACAATTTAGCTGAATTAGTCTTATTAGCTGGCTGGAAGTGCAAGAATATCTGGAAGCATATTTATAAGCCGATTGCACCACCGGTGCATCACTTTTTGTGACGCTCCTGTGGCGCATATTTATCAGGCAGTACTAAGCCACTTTTTTTGGCTTAATGCTGCTTTGTAAATACCATTCCCTTTAACACAGTTTTCTGCATTAAAGGGGGGTAAAATGGGTTTTGTTGGGGGCGTTCCCAGCAACATCCATGGCTTTTTGGCCCTGCCCCAAATTTACGAGAAATTGTAACTCTGAGGCAGTGCCAATAACATACGCCTCCCAAGGGGAGGCGTAAAAGAGGCACAACAAGGGGAAAAACAGCACACATAAAAAGAGGAAAATGCCTCTGCATGATTGTTTTGGTGCAGGAGGGTTTCCCTTTCTGCACCAATAAATGTATCCCTGCATGTACCATGGTGCAAAGCTGCCTGAGTTGGCGCACGGCAGCCAATAGTGCACCAGTGCAGGGGAAAAGAACAGAAATGTTCCGTATCTGATAGATACAGCTCATTCCTGCCCTTTTTTTTGCTGTAGGGCAGCGCAGCAGGAAGGCCTCCGGCGCTGCTCCATGGCAAAAACTCCTAAATGAGGCTCCTAGTAATTCACCCATTTAGTTCTATATAGACACTTTCAATACTACCATTCCCATAATCCATCATTGAGTTCGACCTGGGTCATTCCAATCTGTTGCCATTAGCAGCCCAAAATGCCATAAATTATCTGTCCGCAGACCTCACCATACAAGTGATACTTCCACGGTGCCCAGTCACCAGAATGTAGTCTCTCTCTCTCTCTCTATATATATATATATATATATATGATTAGTCCATCATATACATATAGATATATATATATATTCACTGAAAAAAACATAGGTTATAGACCATATATAGTTAGGAATTAGCATTTACAAAACCATGAAAATTCACTGAAAAAACTATAGTTTATAGACCATATATAGTTAGGAATTAGCATTTACAAAACCTTATTTTACTCACACAAAACCATTGAAATTCGCATATATAGTTAGTTGCACTAACTATATATAGGGCACCTGCAATCCACTGCTGATCATGTCACATATTACATCATTCATGACATGGTCAGTGACATCACTGATGACATCACTGATGACATCTCAAATGACATCACTGATGACATCTCAAATGACATCACTGATGACATCTCAAATAGCATCACTGATGACATCACTGATGACATCTCATTTGACATTACTGATCACATCACTGATGACATCATTCATGTGATAATACGATGAACCTCTTCAGACTCTAATATAACCTTAGATACACTCAGTGTAAACAGACACTCACAGATTGTCACTCATCCATGGAGTTACTCACCCACCTAGTCAGTCATGAAAAGAATCAATCACACCTCCATTTCCTCAACTATACAGTTATACACACCTTACCTATTTAAACATATACTAACACATATTTACTCTCTTATACAATCCCTGATACAAGTTCACAATGATCCATACAGCCACTCACACATTCACTGGCTCTTATGCACAGTTATGTATATATGTCAACTCTCACATGTACTGTGTTTTACATATGTACTTACTTTGACATGTAGCACTGAGATATCCATTCACTCACCAATACACTCATGCACACAGTCAACCGCCCATTCAGCTGTTTCCACATGCACTTTTGAACCCATACATCTAGTGAATCAACTGCTCACACATCTATGCACAGAGTCATACACCTCCCAGCCACCCACACACACACTCAGTCACCCATACAAATAGTTGGGCAACCAATCAATAACCCATATAGTTACTCATATAGCTACTGATCAACACATGCAGCAGTTTACAGAACAAGAGACATAATGATGCACACATTAAGACAGTTTAGTCACTAACCCATGCACTCAGTGAGACATATTTAATCACTCACTCATACAGTCAGTCATGCACCTACTAAATCCTTCATCCAGACACTTATACATCCACTCATTCTTCAATATGTAAGACATATTTTAACTTGACAGAAACATACAGTCACTGGATGTTGTCATCAGTGATGTCATCAGTGATGTCATTTGAGATGTCATCAGTGATGTCATCATGATGTAATATGTGACGTGATAAGCAGTGGATTGCGGGTGCGCGATATATAGTTAGTGCAACTAACTATATATGCGAATTTCAATGGTTTTGTGTGAGTAAAATAAGGTTTTGTAAATGCTAATTCCTAACTATATATGGTCTATAACCTATAGTTTTTTCAGTGCATTTTCAAGGTTTTGTAAATGCTAATTCCTAACTATATATGGTCTATAACCTATGGTTTTGTCAGTGAATTTCAATGGTTTTTTAATAGCAAATATCAAAAGCTGTAAAATGTATTCTTCTTTTAAAGGAAAAATATATTTTATATGTATTTAATATAATTTTTTTATGTATATAAATTTTTTGAGGGAACAAATTTATCAACTATCATGCTGAAGAAGAGTGTGGGGAAAAAAAAACAAAGAGGAGGACTAAGAGGAAAGAACAATCAGTTCAAAAATACAATTGCTTTAAAGCATGAAGTGCTTTTCCACACATTTACATTTAAATAACCCATATTAGAACATACAAAATATCTACAGAGGAGACGGTGTACATTGAATTTTAGACTCTTCATTGGTGCCTACATGTTGGTACTTACATCACCCACACAACACAACAGCTCTATTCAGAGCTACCCTACCTCAAAACACTCTAAAATATTATTTTACTATTTCCCTTGGTTTTCCCCTCATTATGCTTTCCGGAACGCTACCCGGTGAGCGGACCGGGCGCTAACCGTGTGATTTTTTTTTTTTTACATATATGGGCCTCCTCAGTCACCCTCAGAAAACCTAGGGGGTCAGGATATGTCTCCCGTGCCCCCTTATACCCATTCCCAACATTGTTTATTGTCCATCTTGTGACTAAATTCGTCCGAAACACAAGATGGCGGACTCCCGTTACGCTACCGGTGAGCTACCCGGTTCGCGTACTGGGTAGCGCTTCCACCGCGAAAAATTGAAAAAAAAATTATTTTATTTTTTTGCACCGCGGGGCCCTTTAATAGCCCCCACATCAATCCTAGGGGGTCAGGAGGGGTCTACCTTCCCCTTTTCATTCATTTCCCCCTTCGTTTATTTCCACCTCTTGTCTCTCGATCCTACCGAGAGACAAGATGGCGGCCGCTCCGGACTGTTTAGAATGTTGAGAGTCACAGAGAGACAATCCGCTTCTCCTCGCGAAGTTCCGTTACGCGTCTGGTACGCGAACCGGGGCGCTAACCGGGACGCTGTCACAGATATATATATTTTTTTGAACGTTAATTTCTCAAAATCCACTGGAGCACATATCTTTTTTTTTTTTTTTTTGAAACCTTTATTGATAACCAAAGTGATAGGTAGTACACAGCTTGAAGCCTACAACCTGCAATTGCAGGCCGGCAGCTACATAGAATGGAGCCCAGAGCAGGCGTAAGCAAAAAGGGGCACAACATTAGTACTTAAACACAGCATGCAGCCTACAACCCACTGGGCCGGCCGCGATAGAAATGTGGCCTATTCAGGTAGTACAGATGTCATATCTACCTGCCGAAGCACATTGTATACCAGCAAAAAGCAATTGAGGCTTCTTTTTCAAATTTTTTTTTTTGTGAAAGAGAAAACCAGAAATCAAACACAACTGGGGACCGACCTTCCCATGATATACCACCATACAGTGTATGTGGATCAGAGGATCCGAGGGTGAGGAGCCTTAATGCAACATGAAGAAATAGGAGGAGCAACCTCCATCCAGGCCCAAAGGCTCCGCACCAAAGAAATACTTCTGGCTGGCATGGTAAGGGCAAAGAGGGAAGAGGGGGATAAGGGGAGGGGGAAAGGGGGGCAGGGGGGAGGGAGGGGGGGGAGATTCATAACCGACCCAGTGAGGTCAATAATGTGCAAAGGGCTTGTATGTGTTGCTACATGTAACATGTTGCTAACGTGAGTGCGCAGTCAGGTGCAAGGTATGCGTCGCGGACCAGCCCAAAACCGGGCATCAGGAACTGCCAGGATATAGAGGAGTCTGTCTATCGGTACAGGAGGACGATAAGAGAGCAGAAGGGGAGGACAGCATGTAAGGGTATGGATTTAAGTGTCAGGATGCTCCTCACTCTGTTGACGGAGGAGATAGGCAGACAGGGGACCCCAGATATCTTTGGGACGTGACTTATGTGGTAAGAGTTCGGCATAGTTATGGAGGTGATCTTGCCAAGTTGACATAATGTCGAGCCAGGTTTTGAATTTAGGAGCACGTCCTCTACCCCATCTACAGGCTACATGGCGTTTGGCTAATAAAAGGCCCATTGCGAAAAACTTTCTATGTGATTTCAGTGCAAAGACCGATTGACCTAACAGGGCCGACCTAGGACAGGGATCAATAGCTACTCCAACCATATCCGAAAGGGCACGAAAAATGGCCTGCCAGTATGCCGCGACGGAGGGGCATGTCCACGCCAGGTGAAAGAAATCGGCACTCTCCACCCCGCATCTAAGGCAATGGTCAGTGTCACGGAGGCCAAGCCGAAACAGTTTGGAAGGGGTAAAGTAAATGCGATGCAAGAATTTAAAATGTATCAATCGGAGCCGGGTATTACCGGTAACTGCATTAGTGTGCGAGCAGCCTTCTTCCCATTGATCATCTGACAGTGGGGAGCCAAGGTCATTGTCCCATGCACTGCGGACTTTGAGTGGAGGCGGCGTTGGGGACGGCTGGGCATGCTTGTACAGCATGGACACCACGTGTTTGGGGTTGTCCGTTTGTAACAGCGAGTGCACAGGGGCCAGTGTGTCTGGCTCGTCAGGAAAATTCGGAGTAACTGCCTTAACGTTCTGTCTCAGCCGGACATAGAGAAACGTGTCCATGACCGAGGCAGTGTTCTCTCCGAAGAATTGCGCCGATGTTCGGAACTGCCCCTGGAGGTATAAATCACCCCACGTGTGAATCGCCAGTTTCAGGAGTAGTTTACGGCCAATCTCCTCACAGGCAACCCGTAATCTAGGGTCATGTGCTAGAGGCATGCATGGTGAGTACAAAAACTCAACCTCCATGTGAACCGCAATTCACCTCCACGCTTGTACCGTGCAGTCGACTGTGGTAGGGTCTCGGTCCGAGACATTCGGCGTAGTATAGAGATAGCCCGACGGTTGCACCGGGCGCATGTATCCATCCTCCACTGCTAAATGGGCCATGAAGGGGGGAGGATGCAGCCAGTACGCGGCGAAGTGGCCCTGGGCACAGTCTTAATAACGTTGGAAGTTAGGAACGTCAAACCCACCCTGGTGATAAAGTAACATGAGCGTCTTCAGACTTATCCTGGCCTGTTTACCCCCCCCAAATAAGCCTCGACAATTGGGAATTGAGGGCGCGGAAGAAATGGGAACCAGGATTGTATGGTATGTTAATAAAGAGGTAGAGCAATTTGGGGAGGACCACCATCTTTATAAGAGAGACGCGTCCTGCCATTGAAAGTGGGAGATGGATCCACTTAGTGATTGTATCAGTAAGTTTGTCCAGCGCGGTACCATAGTTAGCCCTGATGAGGGTCTCGCGATTCCGGGAAACCACCACTCCGAGATATTTTAGGTCATCCGTTTCCCAAATCAAGGGATAGTCCAGGGGAAATTGCGTTGTCTTATCCGTTAAGGGGAATAGAGCCGACTTCGACCAATTAATTTGTATTCCTGAAATCGCACCGAATTTGGTGACTTCACGTAGTATGGGGTTAAGGTTTTCCTGCGGTTTATTTATATATAGGGTCATGTCGTCAGCATATAGAGCTATTAAGAGCTGACGCTCCGGATAAATAAGGGAACGATGGTTATGGTGCTGACGAAGTTTGGCTGCCAGCGGCTCGATGGCAATCGCAAAGAGGGCTGGGGAAAGGGGGCAGCCTTGTCTGGTGCCCCTATGTATGTTAAACGGAGCCGACCTGGCCCCATTGAGTAAGACTGAGGCACTAGGGTTGCTGTATAATAACTTTATCCAATCAAGGAAGCTGAAGGGGATCCCCATGCGTTCAAGGAGGGCCAGCAGATAATCCCACTCAAGGGAATCGAACGCTTTGGTGGCGTCGAGGAACACTGCCGCAGCTTCGGACTTGGGGTTAATGTCTTGCAGTACCGCCTGAAGGGTGCGAAGGTTATGTGAGGTCGCCCTATTGGGGACAAAACCCGCCTGGTCTGGCAGGACCAGGCGCTCCATCAACAGGTTAAGGCGAGACGCCAGTACCTTCGCTAAGATTTTGACATCTGTATTGAGCAAAGAAAGGGGTCTATATGAGTCGCAGTGCTCAGGTGATTTGCCCGGTTTCAAGAGAGATGCGATAAGGGCCTCGCGCATCGAGGGCGGGAGGGTTCCCACTTTGAGGGCGGAATAATAAACTTGTTGTAGTATTGGGGCAAGGATGTGAACATATGCCTTATAAAAATCAATTGGCAGCCCATCAGACCAGGGGACTTTCCCGATTTCATGGACATGATGGCATCCTTTATTTCATCTACCTCAAGGATGTGGTGGAGGAATGTTTGTTGGTTTGGACCAAGCACACAATGGCGTGTCCTCCAGGTAAGGATGTAGGGTAATAGGAGCCGATCTTTGAGAAGTGTAGAGGGTGGAGTAGTGATTTGTAAGGATGCGGAGCTGTTCAGGAAGGTTTCGCTGCGGGATTTGTTGTTCATCAAGCAAGACAGTGACGAAATTATTGTATCTAGGGGTCCGGACCGCGGAGGCCAGAGCCCTGCCAGGTCTATCCCCCTCACCGAAAACCCGTGCAGAGTGCTGTTTGGCGAGGAATTTGCACTCTCTATTCGCCGCCTCCGCGTAGTCGTTTAGTTTCTCCCGAAGGAGGGCATTCGTAGCATGATCGCGGGCCTCGCGAGTACCAATCCGTTCTAAGTCTCGAAGTTCGGATTCAAGTTTACGAAGATCACTTCGCAAGGATTTAAGGACTCCGCCTCCCTTAGAGATGCACCATCCCCAAACGGTGACCTTAAAGGCTTCCCAAACTACAGAGAGATCCGACACCGATCCCACATTTCTGTCGAAAAAGTCTTGGATGTCCTGTTCAAGGTCTGCCCTGAAGGCAGAATCGGTGAGATGGGAAGGGTTGAGGCGCCAGCTCAAATAAGGGGAGGTCTCAATTGGAATGCGTAGTGAGATAAGAACCGGGGAATGGTCAGAGAAAGTCCTGGCAAGGTGTCGGGCTGTGATTAACCAGGGGGTGAGGCCTGCCGATAGAAACACGTAGTCGAGTCGCGCCCAAGTGGAATGCACTGCGGAGTAATGAGTGCCCTGTTTAAGGGACGGGTGGAGGTGTCGCCATGCATCAATGTAGTGGTGTTCAGCAACTATGGTGGATAGGGTACGTTGGGTATGGGAGTAGTGTGCCGGCAGGGGGTGGGATCTGTCAATACCCGGTGCCAATGCTGAGTTGAAGTCCCCCCCCAGTATCACATGGCTAATGCCCAGAGTTTGAATGTTACCCCACATCGTGAGAAGTGAGGAAGTGTCGTCTACATTGGGGCCATAATAGCAAACAAAAAGGACCGTATGAGAATGTAGTTTACCCCACATCATACAGTATCTGCCACCGGGGTCCACGTCCGTCCCGGCAGGCGTGAAGTTCACACCCCATCTAACCAGAATTGTAACCCCCCTTGCATAGTTGGAGTAGGAGGAGAAAACCCTGCAGGAGGCCCACCTGGTAGCGAAGAGAGATGAGCTATCCTGCATTAAATGAGTTTCCTTCAGCATAGCTATTGAAATGCCCTGTCTATCTAGGTAACCTAAAATTTGCCTCTTTTTCCTAGGGTTATTCAGCCCCCGAATGTTCCACGACAATAGCTGAAATTGGTGCGATGGTAGTGTATCACCTACGTCACCCATTCATACATAGAAGAAATCTTGTAGCTTGCAATCACACAATTGACCATTAAAGCACTTTGGACATCCAGCACAGTACAATCTCCCCATAAAAACCTCCCACCGATCCCCCCTCGGGACAGCATAAAGAACATTTCCATGTCAAAGGTAGTGGAGCAAACTTCCTTCCCACCCACACCGGCAACCCCAACTGGCCGGGAATACAGCCCCCACCCAACAACCCAGAAAGAAAACAGAGTATTACCCAGAAAAGGCATAATCCAGAACCCAACCCGCAGGGGGGAAGGGGTGCTAGTGGGGGTACGCCCGCTCAGGGACCAGAACTAGGGGAGCCAGACCTACCAATCCACCTCCCTACTTACACCCACAGACAACAGGGAGAGACCCTAGTTGCCAAAAGTGGGACGGAGGTGGGTGACCGAGCACGAAGGAGAATCATGGACCGATAAGCCCCGTGCTGATCAGGTACCTAAAAAGGAATAGCAATACTCAGACATCTGTTAGCAAAGAACACTGCGCGCTTTATGAAAAGGAAACGATACCGCTAAGTAGTCTCTTAGTCCTGTTGCAACATCGGCGATCTCGACCCAGATCTGCGTTGGGTTGCATCGTCACTGGTACGTTCTCTTCTGCTGTGTTTAAGGAAATCCTCAACTTGTTGCGGGTTTAGAAATAAGTGCGTTGTACCCTGAAATGTCACTTTCAACTTCGCAGGGTATAGCATGGCATATGGGATTTCTTGTGCCTGAAGTTTCTTTTTAACCACTGAATTTGCGCCTAGCCTCCTGGACAGAGGGGGTGAAATCAGGAAAAAAGGAGAGGGTAGTATTGCAGTAGTTCACAGTCCCCATTGCTCTCGCTCGCTGGAGCACCGCATCACGGTCTCTATAGTTCAGGAAGCGCACTATGATGGGATGCGGTTGGGCTCCTGGAGGCGGGCACGCTTTACAGTGAGGCATAATAGTGAAGGCTCCAGCAAGAGACTCAATTTCCCAGCATGCATCATATATCTGCATAAACGGTTCAAACCCGCAGAGGGCAACAGTAACACCTGCATGCAACCATGAAAATAAAAGAGGGCCGATCCTAACCGTAAATTGAAGCCGCCTCTGATGAGATGCACAGGGCATCGAAACGCGTCAGGCAAAACAACAAATTGAAGCACCATGTGGGGCGCAGGACATATACGCCGTATGGCAGAATTCCAAGCCGAGTGACCTCCCAAGCTATAGGGCAATTTTCGAGAGAACACGTGAAGCGGCGGCCCCGTCGCGGGAGGAGCACCATCTCTAAACCAAGAATAAGAGAGCCTGTGCCAAAGAACTTGTCTGTGGCTCAACAGCGTTTGGAGTTTGTTCTCAACGAAACGCTCCACATCGCGCCGAATCCGATAAGGAAAAATAAAAGCTTTAATGACTTTACAGTGAGGCATAATAGTGAAGGCTCCAGCAAGAGACTCAATTTCCCAGCATGCATCATATATCTGCATAAACGGTTCAAACCCGCAGAGGGCAACAGTAACACCTGCATGCAACCATGAAAATAAAAGAGGGCCGATCCTAACCGTAAATTGAAGCCGCCTCTGATGAGATGCACAGGGCATCGAAACGCGTCAGGCAAAACAACAAATTGAAGCACCATGTGGGGCGCAGGACATATACGCCGGATGGCAGAATTCCAAGCCGAGTGACCTCCCAAGCTCTAGGGCAATTTTCGATAGAACATGTGAAGCGGCGGCCCCTTCGCGGGAGGAGCACCATCTCTAAACCAAGAATAAGAGAGGCTGTGCCAAAGAACTTGTCTGTGGCTCAACAGGGTTTGGAGTTTGTTCTCAACGAAACGCTCCACATCGCGCCGAATCCGATAAGGAAAAAGAAAAGCTTTAATGACTTTACAGTGAGGCATAATAGTGAAGGCTCCAGCAAGAGACTCAATTTCCCAGCATGCATCATATATCTGCATAAACGGTTCAAACCCGCAGAGGGCAACAGTAACACCTGCATGCAACCATGAAAATAAAAGAGGGCCGATCCTAACCGTAAATTGAAGCCGCCTCTGATGAGATGCACAGGGCATCGAAACGCGTCAGGCAAAACAACAAATTGAAGCACCATGTGGGGCGCAGGACATATACGCCGGATGGCAGAATTCCAAGCCGAGTGACCTCCCAAGCTCTAGGGCAATTTTCGAGAGAACATGTGAAGCGGCAGCCCCGTCGCGGGAGGAGCACCATCTCTAAACCAAGAATAAGAGAGGCTGTGCCAAATAACTTGTCTGTGGCTCAACAGCGTTTGGAGTTTGTTCTCAACGAAACACTCCACATCGCGCCGAATCCGATAAGGAAAAAGAAAAGCTTTAATGACTTTACAGTGAGGCATAATAGTGAAGGCTCCAGCGAGAGACTCAATTTCCCAGCATGCATCATATATCTGCATAAACGGTTCAAACCCGCAGAGGGCAACAGTAACACCTGCATGCAACCATGAAAATAAAAGAGGGCCGATCCTAACCGTAAATTGAAGCCGCCTCTGATGAGATGCACAGGGCATAGAAACGCGTCAGGCAAAACAACAAATTGAAGCACCATGTGGGGCGCAGGACATATACGCCCGATGGCAGAATTCCAAGCCGAGTGACCTCCCAAGCTCTAGGGCAATTTTCGAGAGAACATGTGAAGCGGCGGCCCCGTCGCGGGAGGAGCACCATCTCTAAACCAAGAATAAGAGAGGCTGTGCCAAAGAACTTGTCTGTGGCTCAACAGCATTTGGAGTTTGTTCTCAACGAACTGCTCCACATCACGCCAAATCCAATAAGGAAAAAAAAAAGCTTTAATGACTTTACAGTGAGGCATAATAGTGAAGGCTCCAGCAAGAGACTCAATTTCCCAGCATGCATCATATATCTGCATAAACGGTTCAAACCCGCAGAGGGCAACAGTAACACCTGCATGCAACCATGAAAATAAAAGAGGGCCGATCCTAACCGTAAATTGAAGCCGCCTCGGATGAGATGCACAGGGCATCGAAACGCGTCAGGCAAAACAACAAATTGAAGCACCATGTGGGGCGCAGGATATATACGCCGGATGGCAGAATTCCAAGCCGAGTGACCTCCCAAGCTCTAGGGCAATTTTCGAGAGAACATGTGAAGCGGCGGCCCCGTCGCGGGAGGAGCACCATCTCTAAACCAAGAATAAGAGAGGCTGTGCCAAAGAACTTGTCTGTGGCTCAACAGCGTTTGGAGTTTGTTCTCAACGAAACGCTCCACATCGCGCCAAATCCGATAAGGAAAAAGAAAAGCTTTAATGACATTACAGTGAGGCATAATAGTGAAGGCTCCAGCAAGAGACTCAATTTCCAAGCATGCATCATATATCTGCATAAACGGTTCAAACCCGCAGAGGGCAACAGTAACACCTGCATGCAACCATGAAAATAAAAGAGGGCCGATCCTAACCGTAAATTGAAGCCGCCTCTGATGAGATGCACAGGGCATCGAAACGCGTCAGGCTAAACAACAAATTGAAGCACCATGTGGGGCGCAGGACATATACGCCGGATGGCAGAATTCCAAGCCGAGTGACCTCCCAAGCTCTAGGGCAATTTTCGAGAGAACATGTGAAGCGGCGGCCCCGTCGCGGGAGGAGCACCATCTCTAAACCAAGAATAAGAGAGGCTGGGCCAAAGAACTTGTCTGTGGCTCAACAGCGTTTGGAGTTTGTTCTCAACGAAATGCTCCACATCGCACCGAATCCGATAAGGAAAAAGAAAAGCTTTAATGAATTTACAGTGAGGCATAATAGTGAAGGCTCCAGCAAGAGACTCAATTTCCCAGCATGCATCATATATCTGCATAAACGGTTCAAACCCGCAGAGGGCAACAGTAACACCTGCATGCAACCATGAAAATAAAAGAGGGCCGATCCTAACCGTAAATTGAAGCCGCCTCTGATGAGATGCACAGGGCATCGAAACGCGTCAGGCAAAACAACAAATTGAAGCACCATGTGGGGCGCAGGACATATACGCCGGATGGCAGAATTCCAAGCCGAGTGACCTCCCAAGCTCTAGGGCAATTTTCGAGAGAACATGTGAAGCGGCGGCCCCGTCGCGGGAGGAGCACCATCTCTAAACCAAGAATAAGAGAGGCTGTGCCAAAGAACTTGTCTGTGGCTCAACAGCGTTTGGAGTTTGTTCTCAACGAAACGCTCAACATCGCGCCAAATCCGATAAGGAAAAAGAAAAGCTTTAATGACTTTACAGTGAGGCATAATAGTGAAGGCTCCAGCAAGAGACTCAATTTCCCAGCATGCATCATATATCTGCATAAACGGTTCAAACCCGCAGAGGGCAACAGTAACACCTGCATGCAACAATGAAAATAAAAGAGGGCCGATCCTAACCGTAAATTGAAGCCGCCTCTGATGAGATGCACAGGGCATCGAAACGCGTCAGGCAAAACAACAAATTGAAGCACCATGTGGGGTGCAGGACATATACGCCGGATGGCAGAATTCCAAGCCGAGTGACCTCCCAAGCTCTAGGGCAATTTTCGAGACAACATGTGAAGCGGCGGCCCCGTCGTGGGAGGAGCACCATCTCTAAACCACGAATAAGGGAGGCTGTGCCAAAGAACTTGTCTGTGGCTCAACAGCGTTTGGAGTTTGTTCTCAACGAAACGCTCAACATCGCGCCGAATCCGATAAGGAAAAAGAAAAGCTTTAATGACTTTACAGTGAGGCATAATAGTGAAGGCTCCAGCAATAGACTCAATTTCCCAGCATGCATCATATATCTGCATAAACGGTTCAAACCCGCAGAGGGCAACAGTAACACCTGCATGCAACCATGAAAATAAAAGAGGGTCGATCCTAACCGTAAATTGAAGCCGCCTCTGATGAGATGCACAGGGCATCGAAACGCGTCAGGCAAAACAACAAATTGAAGCACCATGTGGGGCGTCGGACATATACGCCGGATGGCAGATTTCCAAGCCGAGTGACCTCCCAAGCTCTAGGGCAATTTTCGAGAGAACATGTGAAGCGGCGGCCCCGTTGCGGGAGGAGCACCATCTCTAAACCAAGAATAAGAGAGGCTGTGCCAAAGAACTTGTCTGTGGCTCAACAGCGTTTGAAGTTTGTTCTCAACGAAACGCTCCACATCGCGCCGAATCCGATAAGGAAAAAGAAAAGCTTTAATGACTTTACAGTGAGGCATAATAGTGAAGGCTCCAGCAAGAGACTCAATTTCCCAGCACGCATCATATATCTGCATAAACGGTTCAAACCCGCAGAGGGCAACAGTAACACCTGCATGCAACCATGAAAATAAAAGAGGGCCGATCCTAACCGTAAATTGAAGCCGCCTCTGATGAGATGCACAGGGCATCGAAACGCGTCAGGCAAAACAACAAATTGAAGCACCATGTGGGGCGCAGAACATATACGCCGGATGGCAGAATTCCAAGCCGAGTGACCTCCCAAGCTCTAGGGCAATTTTCGAGAGAACATATATATATATATATATATATAAATATATATAAATATATATATATTACCTACTGGCGGTCGCCAGTAGGTATATATAGTTAGGATTTTTTCTCTATGGGATTTTTGAAAATTCTATGTCTAATAACTTTGGCGTTTGTGGACGGAATTGGCTGAAATTTTCAGGAAAATGGAACATTTTGTTTCTGAGCAGCCCCTGACAATTTGGGGGGGTTTCATCAAGGGGGGGCCGAGAAAAAAGGGGGGTCCCAAAACGCATTTTTCCCATGTTAATTTCCATAGGGCGGTTGGCCTCACTTTTAGCTCGAACGGCTGAATGGATTTGCACGAAACTTGGCAAAATTATAGGGACTGTTAGCCTGATGTGCCTTTGCTAGGTCTCAATATATGTGCTCCAGTGGATTTTGAGTAATTTAGGTTCAAAAAAATATATATATCTGGGCGGAGCCTAACCACACATCTGATCTGATTGGCTGTCAGCACTTCATCCAAGAAGTGTTGGCAGCCATCTTGGAACCAATATACATGATAGCACCTCATTAAAAAGCATTGTAGTTAATAGAGGGTTTTAGGACTTTAGTTACATTATAAATCATTTGTTGATGGTACCATACTCGTTTTAGGAATTGTGGTGGGTTCTAAGGTGATTTTACCATGTGAAAAAACCTTCTGCTGTGATATCATGAATATTGTTTGAAAGAAAACTAATATCTCATGATTTTCCCACAGTGGTTTGGAAGGGGATCTATAAGCTAAACTGAAAGCATATTTTCTGTAAATTCACATTATCTTTCTCAGTCATGTGAAAATGAAGTCTGACATTCTCAGTAAAACATGTACATCCAACAAGGACAGAGACTGTCAGTTGATTCCTTTGTGTTCTACTGCAGCCTCCTAGAGTGTTCTAAAGAACAACTAGAGCGCTAACAGTCCTACTTATTACAAAGGTATGGCACACCTGAAGCCATCTTGATTGGAATAAAGTGGTAACTCTTAAAACATTTAATTTAAAAAGAAACAACATGAAGGGGTATATTTTGCCATAGAAAGTATGATTAGTGCTGCAGAATGAAAAATTAGGGCACATTTTGAGTAACTTCTCAAATCCTTTTCTATTTCATTAAAACATTCTGACATGCAGTCTCCCAAAATGGCCACCAGAGACAAAAGAGCCCAAATGTAGCCCAAATATCACCCAGATGTAGCCCAAGTATAGCCCAATGACAGAATGTCCCAGAGTGTTCTAAAGAACAACTAGAGCGCTAACAGTCCTACTTATTACAAAGGTATGGCACACCTGAAGCCATCTTGATTGGAATAAAGTGGTAACTCTTAAAACATTTAATTTAAAAAGGAACAAAATGAGGGGGTATATTTTGCCATATGAATTATGATTAGTGCTGCAGAAAGAAAAATTAGGGCACATTTTGAGTGACTTCTCAAACCCTCTTCAATTTCATTAAAAAATTCTGACATAGTCTCGCAAGATGGCCACCAGAGACAAAAGAGCCTAAATGTAGCCCAAATATCACCCAGATGTACCCCAAGTATAGCCCAATGACAGAATGTATCAGAGTGTTCTAAAGAACAACTAGAGCGCTAACAGTCTTACTTATGACAAAAGTATGGCACACCAGAAGCCATCTTGATTGGAATGAAGTGGTAAGTCTGAAAACACTCAATTTAAAAAGGAACAACATGAGGGGGTTAATTTTGCCATAGAAAGTATGATTAGTGCTTCAGAAAGAAAAATTAGGGATCATTTTGAGTGACTTCTCAAATCCTCTTCTATTTCATTAAAAAAATTCTGACATGCAGACTGAAACATGCACTTTGAATACCAGCAGCAGACGTCCCTGGTGAGCAGTAGCTTTACTACAGTGATCTAATGTGCAACTAGAGTGCTAACATTCAGAATTTATGGCAAATGTGTGACACATCTGAATGCCTTCTTGATGGAACCAAAGTAAACAAGCATTGAAAATGCAATAGATCTCGCCCTCATTTAAGTTAAAGCCATTCTGTTTGTAATGAGGTGGCTTTTTAGCTTTGCTTTTATTAGTGTTTTTTCAACTTTCATGTAAATAACGCACCGTTTTCACCAAATCGACTTTGCCCAAGCACACCCTTCCCTTCGGCCAACAAATCCCAAAAATTCGGCACACCTGCCGATCCACTCTCCCTACAGCTCACCCAAGCCCCGTCCCTCTAGCGCAACTGGAACATCTCAAATTCACCTTCTCCATGCGCACCAAAAACTCCCATTGAATAACATGACAATTCGCTACTCCGCACAAAAATTGCTCTTTAAAGCACTTCCACTGCTCCGATCCGCTTCAAACTTGGCTGGACACTAGTTCAAGCGATTCCCTAACATCTCACCAAAAATCAGCTCAATCCATCCACTGGAACGGGGACGAATTTCAACCCGAATACGCGCCCCCCGCAAACACAAAAAAAAGCCATAAAACGGCCAAATCTCGACCAAAAACCGCCAAAATCCCTCAAAACCTTGCCAACACCAATACGCACGAAACTGAACCGGCCCCTCAGCCCTAGGCTCCGGGAACCCTACTTAATTGACCCAAAAGCCCTAAAAAAGCAACATAATGCACACGAAAACGCCCTAACAACCCTAAAATGCATATAAGTATATGTATGCATGCATTTATGTTTGTATTTATATGTAGATATACAGATGATATATGTTTATATATGTATGTATATATATATATTCACTGAAAAAACCATAGGCTATAGACCATATATATTTAGGAATTAGCATTTACAAAACCTTGAAAATTCACTGAAAAAACCGTAGGTTATAGACCATATATAGTTAGGAATTAGCATTTACAAAACCTTGAAAATTCACTGAAAAAACCATAGGTTATAGACCATATATAGTTAGGAATTCGCATTTACAAAACCTTATTTTACTCACACAAAACCATTGAAATTCCATATATAGTTAGTTGCACTAACTATATATCGCGCACCCGCAATCCACTGCTGATGATGTCACATATTACATCATTCATGACATGGTCAGTGACATCACTGATGACATCACTGATGACATCTCAAATGACATCACTGATGACATCACTGATGACAACATCCAGTGACTGTATGTTTCTGTAAAGTTAAAATATGTCTTACATATTGAAGAATGAGTGGATGTATAAGTGTCTGGATGAAGGATTTAGTAGGTGCATGACTGACTGTATGAGTGAGTGATTAAATGTGTCTCACTGAGTGCATGGGTTAGTGACTAAACTGTCTTAATTTGTGCATCATTATGTCTGTTGTTCTGTAAACTGTTGCATGTGTTGATAAGTAGCTATATGAGTAACTATATGGGTTATTGATTGGTTGCCCAAGTATTTGTATGGGATACTGAGTGTGTGTGTGGGTGGCTGGGAGGTGTATGACTCTGTGCATAGATGTGTGAGCAGTTGATTCACTAGATGTATGGTTTCAAAAGTGCATGTGGAAACAGCTGTATGGGCGGTTGACTGTGTGCATGAGTGTATTGGTGAGTGAATGGATATCTCAGTGCTACATGTCAAAGTAAGTACATATGTAAAACACAGTACATGTGAGAGTTGACATATATAAATAACTGTGCATAAGAGCCAGTGAATGTGTGAGTGGCTGTATGGATCATTGTGAACTTGTATCAGGGATTGTATAAGAGAGTTAATATGTGTTAGTATATGTTTGAATAAGTAAAGTTTGTATAACTGTATAGTTGAGGAAATGGAGGTGTGATTGATTCTTTGATTGACTGACTAGGTGTGTGAGTAACTCCATGGATGAGTGACAGTCTGTGAGTGTCTGTTTACACTGATTGTATCTAAGGTTATATTAGAGTCTGAAGAGGTTCATCGTATTATCACATGAATGATATCATCAGTGATGTGATCAGTAATGTCAAATGAGATGTCATCAGTGATGTCATCAGTGATGTCATTTGAGATGTCATCAGTGATGTCATTTGAGATGTCATCAGTGATGTCATCAGTGATGTCACTGACCATGTCATGAATGATGTAATATGTGACATCATCAGCAGTGGATTGCGGGTGCGCGATATATAGTTAGTGCAACTAACTATATATGGAATTTCAATGGTTTTGTGTGAGTAAAATAAGGTTTTGTAAATGCGAATTCCTAACTATATATGGTCTATAACCTATGGTTTTTTCAGTGAATATATATATATATATATATATATATATATATATATATATATATATATATATATATATATATATATATATATATATATATATATATATATATATATAACATTTCCAAGGCAAAATGAACCCCCTAATTTTGTTCCTTTGCAAATTAAATGTTTTAAGTGTTAACACTTTATTCTAATCAAGATGACTTCAGGTGTGCCATACTTTTGTCATAAGTAAGACTGTTAGCGCTCTAGTTGTTCTTTAGAACACTCTGGGACATTCTGTCACTGGGCTATAGTTGGGCTACATCTGGCTGATATTTGGGCTACATTTGGTTTTTTTTGTCTCTGGTGGCCATCTTTGGGCTACATTGGGCTACATTGGGCTACATTTGGGCTCTAACATATATATAGCCCAATGTAGCCCAATATATATTTTTCAAAGGTAATTTTCGTAAAAAACACTGGAGCATATATCTTGAGACATAGCAAAGGCACATCGGGCTACCAGTCCCTACAATTTTGCCAAGTTTTGTTTGAAATCCATTCAGCCGTTCGAGCTAAAAATTAGTCCAACCACCCTATGGAAAACTCGATGTTAAAAACACGTTTTGGGACCCCCTTTTTCTTGGCCCCCGCTTGACGAAACCCCCCCAAACTTTCAGGGGACGCTCAGAAACAAAATGTGCCATTTTCCTTAAAATTTAAGCCATTTCCGTCCATCAACGCCAAAGTTATTCAACATAGAATGTTCAGAAATCCCTATTCAAAAAAATCCTAACTATATATACCTACTGGTGACCGCCAGTAGGTAATATATAACATTTCTATGGCAAAATGAAACCCCTCATTTTGTTCCTTTGCAAATTAAAGGTTTTAAGTGTTAACACTTTATTCCAATCAAGATGACTTCAGGTGTGCCATACGTTTGTCATAAGTAAGACTGTTAGCGCTCTAGTTGTTCTTTAGAACACTCTGGGACATTCTGTCACTGGGATATAGTTGGGCTACATCTGGCTAATATTTGGGCTACATTTGTTTTTTTTGTCTCTGGTGGCCATCTTTGGGCTACATTGGGCTACATTTGGGCTCTAACATATATATAGCCCAATGTAGCCCAATATATATTTTTCAAAGTCAATTTTCGTAAAAACCACTGGAGCATATATCTTGAGACATAGCAAAGGCACATCGGGCTACCAGTCCCTACAATTTTGCCAAGTTTTGTGGAAATCCATTCAGCCGTTCGAGCTAAAAGCGAGTCCAACCGCCCTATGGAAAACTCAATGTTAAAAACACGTTTTGGGACCCCCCTTTTTTCTCGGCCCCCGCTTGACGAAACCCCCCCCAGACTTTCAGGAGATGCTCAGAAACAAAATGTGCCATTTTCCTGAAAATTTCAGCCAATTCCGTCCATCAACGCCAAAGTTATTCAACATAGAATTTTCATAGAATTTTCAGAAATCCCTATTCAAAATAATCCTAACTATATATACCTACTGGCGACCGCCAGTAGGTAATATATATATATATATATATATATATATATATATATATATATATATATATATATATATATATATATATATATATATATATATATATATATATACATATATATATATATATATATATATATATATATATATATATATATATATATATATATATATATATATATATATATATATATATATATATATTACCGGTCGCCAGTAGGTATATATAGTTAGGATTTTTTCTCTATGGGATTTTTGAAAATTCTATGTCTAATAACTTTGGCGTTTGTGGACGGAATTGGCTGAAATTTTCAGGAAAATGGAACATTTTGTTTCTGAGCAGCCCCTGACAATTTGGGGGGGTTTCATCAAGGGGGGGCCGAGAAAAAAGGGGGGTCCCAAAACGCATTTTTCCCATGTTAATTTCCATAGGGCGGTTGGCCTCACTTTTAGCTCGAACGGCTGAATGGATTTGCACGAAACTTGGCAAAATTGTAGGGACTGTTAGCCCGATGTGCCTTTGCTAGGTCTCAATATATGTGCTCCAGTGGATTTTGAGTAATTTAGGTTCAAAAAAAGATATATATCTGGGCGGAGCCTAACCACACATCTGATCTGATTGGCTGTCAGCACTTCATCCAAGAAGTGTTGGCAGCCATCTTGGGACCAATATACATAATAGCACCTCATTAAAAAGCATTGTAGTTAATAGAGGGTTTTAGGACTTTAGTTACATTATAAATCATTTGTTGATGGTACCATAATCGTTTTAGGAATTGTGGTGGGTTCTAAGGTGATTTTACCATGTGAAAAAACCTTCTGCTGTGATATCATGAATATTGTTTGAAAGAAAACTAATATCTCATGATTTTCCCACAGTGGTTTGGAAGGGGATCTATAAGCTAAACTGAAAGCATATTTTCTGTAAATTCACATTATCTTTCTCAGTCATGTGAAAATGAAGTCTGACATTCTCAGTAAAACATGTACATCCAACAAGGACAGAGACTGTCAGTTGATTCCTTTGTGTTCTACTGCAGCCTCCTAGAGTGTTCTAAAGAACAACTAGAGCGCTAACAGTCCTACTTATTACAAAGGTATGGCACACCTGAAGCCATCTTGATTGGAATAAAGTGGTAACTCTTAAAACATTTAATTTAAAAAGAAACAACATGAGGGGGTATATTTTGCCATAGAAAGTATGATTAGTGCTGCAGAATGAAAAATTAGGGCACATTTTGAGTGACTTCTCAAATCCTTTTCTATTTCATTAAAACATTCTGACATGCAGTCTCCCAAAATGGCCACCAGAGACAAAAGAGCCCAAATGTAGCCCAAATATCACCCAGATGTAGCCCAAGTATAGCCCAATGACAGAATGTCCCAGAGTGATCTAAAGAACAACTAGAGCGCTAACAGTCCTACTTATTACAAATGTATGGCACACCTGAAGCCATCTTGATTGGAATAAAGTGGTAACTCTTAAAACATTTAATTTAAAAAGAAACAACATGAGGGGGTATATTTTGCCATAGAAAGTATGATTAGTGCTGCAGAATGAAAAATTAGGGCACATTTTGAGTGACTTCTCAAATCCTTTTCTATTTCATTAAAACATTCTGACATGCAGTCTCCCAAAATGGCCACCAGAGACAAAAGAGCCCAAATGTAGCCCAAATATCACCCAGATGTAGCCCAAGTATAGCCCAATGACAGAATGTCCCAGAGTGTTCTAAAGAACAACTAGAGCGCTAACAGTCCTACTTATTACAAAGGTATAGCACACCTGGAGCCATCGTGATGGGAATAAAGTGGTAACTCTTAAAACATTTAATTTAAAAAGGAACAAAATGAGGGGGTATATTATGCAATAGAAGATATTGTTAGTGCTGCAGAAAGAAAAATTAGGGCACATTTTGAGTGACTTTTCAAATCCTCTTCTATTTCATTAAAAAATTCTGACATGCAGTCTCCCAAAATGGCCACCAGAGACAAAAGAGCCCAAATGTAGCCCAAATATCACCCAGATGTAGCCCAAGTATAGCCCAATGACAGAATGTTCCAGAGTGTTCTAAAGAACAACTAGAGCGCTAACAGTCCTACTTATTACAAAGGTATGGCACACCTGAAGCCATCTTGATTGGAATAAAGTGGTAACTCTTAAAACATTTAATTTAAAAAGGAACAAAATGAGGGGGTATATTTTGCTATATGAATTATGATTAGTGCTGCAGAAAGAAAAATTAGGGCACATTTTGAGTGACTTCTCAAACCCTCTTCAATTTCATTAAAAAATTCTGACATACAGTCTCCCAAGATGTCCACCAGAGACAAAAGAGCCTAAATGTAGCCCAAATATCACCCAGATGTACCCCAAGTATAGCCCAATGACAGAATGTCCCAGAGTGTTCTAAAGAACAACTAGAGCGCTAACAGTCTTACTTATGACAAAAGTATGGCACACCAGAAGCCATCTTGATTGGAATGAAGTGGTAAGTCTGAAAACACTCAATTTAAAAAGGAACAACATGAGGGGGTTAATTTTGCCATAGAAAGTATGATTAGTGCTTCAGAAAGAAAAATTAGGGATCATTTTGAGTGACTTCTCAAATCCTCTTCTATTTCATTAAAAAAATTCTGACATGCAGACTGAAACATGCACTTTGAATACCAGCAGCAGACGTCCCTGGTGAGTAGTAGCTTTACTACAGTGATCTAATGTGCAACTAGAGTGCTAACATTCAGAATTTATGGCAAATGTGTGACACATCTGAACGCCTTCTTGATGGAACCAAAGTAAACAAGCATTGAAAATGCAATAGATCTCGCCCTCGTTTAAGTTAAAGCCATTCTGTTTGTAATGAGGTGGCTTTTTAGCTTTGCTTTTATTAGTGTTTTTTCAACTTTCATGTAAATAACATGTATCTGTATGCATATAAGTATATGTATGCATGCATTTATGTTTGTATTTATATAGATATACAGATGATATATGTTTATATATGTATGTATATATATATATTCACTGAAAAAACCATAGGCTATAGACCATATATAGTTAGGAATTAGCATTTACAAAACCTTGAAAATTCACTGAAAAAACCATAGGTTATAGACCATATATAGTTAGGAATTAGCATTTACAAAACCTTGAAAATTCACTGAAAAAACCATAGGTTATAGACCATATATAGTTAGGAATTCGCATTTACAAAACCTTATTTTACTCACACAAAACCATTGAAATTCCATATATAGTTAGTTGCACTAACTATATATCGCGCACCCGCAATCCACTGCTGATGATGTCACATATTACATAATTCATGACATGGTCAGTGACATCACTGATGACATCACTGATGACATCTTAAATGACATCACTGATGACATCACTGATGACAACATCCAGTGACTGTATGTTTCTGTAAAGTTGAAATATGTCTTACATATTGAAGAATGAGTGGATGTATAAGTGTCTGGATGAAGGATTTAGTAGGTGCATGACTGACTGTATGAGTGAGTGATTAAATGTGTCTCACTGAGTGCATGGGTTAGTGACTAAACTGTCTTAATTTGTGCATCATTATGTCTGTTGTTCTGTAAACTGTTGCATGTGTTGATAAGTAGTTATATGAGTAACTATATGGGTTATTGATTGGTTGCCCAAGTATTTGTATGGGAGACTGAGTGTGTGTGTGGGTGGCTGGGAGGTGTATGACTCTGTGCATAGATGTGTGAGCAGTTGATTCACTAGATGTATGGTTTCAAAAGTGCATGTGGAAACAGCTGTATGGGCGGTTGACTGTGTGCATGAGTGTATTGGTGAGTGAATGGATATCTCAGTGCTACATGTCAAAGTAAGTACATATGTAAAACACAGTACATGTGAGAGTTGACATATATAAATAACTGTACATAAGAGCCAGTGAATGTGTGAGTGGCTGTATGGATCATTGTGAACTTGTATCAGGGATTGTATAAGAGAGTAAATATGTGTTAGTATATGTTTGAATAAGTAAAGTTTGTATAACTGTATAGTTGAGGAAATGGAGGTGTGATTGATTCTTTGCATAACTGACTAGGTGTGTGAGTAACTCCATGGATGAGTGACAGTCTGTGAGTGTCTGTTTAAACTGATTGTATCTAAGGTTATATTAGAGTCTGAAGAGGTTCATCGTATTATCACATGAATGATATCATCAGTGATGTGATCAGTAATGTCAAATGAGATGTCATCAGTGATGTCATCAGTGATGTCATTTGAGATGTCATCAGTGATGTCACTGACCATGTCATGAATGATGTAATATGTGACATCATCAGCAGTGGATTGCGGGTGCGCAATATATAGTTAGTGCAACTAACTATATATGGAATTTCAATGGTTTTGTGTGAGTAAAATAAGGTTTTGTAAATGCGAATTCCTAACTATATATGGTCTATAACCTATGGTTTTTTCAGTGAATATATATATATATATATATATATGTATATGATGGACTAACTGAAAATTGAAAATAAACTTTTACACTGGGCACAAGCTATGGAAGTTGTCCGTATCTCTGTGAGTGCGTCAATGCACATTGGAGTGGTAATTTATCCTGATATAGCAAACCCATTGTGGGTCTAAGACATTTGGGGGATTAGGCAGCATACCAATATGGACTATAATCGACCAAAGACTTCTAAGACCAGAATGCAGTTGGTGGACGGGGACGCACATTAGGGCGGGCTGTGTATTTAAGATACTGCGATGACGGCGATAATCACATGCTGCCGTTCTTCCCCCTGCGTGAAGCCAGTGAACAAGGGCTGTGAGCCCAGAACGCGTGTGGTGACATTATTCATGCTGGGAGGGAAATGCTGCTGTCCTGACTTCCTGCCATATTAAAAAGGCATTTAACAAGCTTGGTGTGAGGTGCCTCAATTTGTTGGTGCGCTTTTCATTTGTGTATATATATATATATATATATATATATATATATATGTATATATATACAGCTTAGAGCCTTTTTCAGTTAGAGATAACCGCTATGCTCAATAGATTCCGTGAAAGAGGTTATCCGGAATGGGTTCTAACCATGGCAGTCAGCAAGGTCAGTGAAAGAACAAGAGAAAGCACCCTCGAACCTAGAATTCCTACATCAGAAACAGAATCAATCACAAGACTAATCACCACTTTCAATGAAGACTCCAGGAAAGAGAGCAAAGTGCTTGTTGATAACTGGAATGTCTTAAAAAGTGATAACAGCATAGGCCCGAAGATAGGGGGACCGACCTTCTGTTACTTACAGAAGGGGCAAAAGTCTAAGGGATATTCTAGTGAAGGGGGACATCAGCTCTAGAGGAAGTGCAAGTACACATAATCTGAAAGGCTTCTATCCATGTGGACACTGTTGTGCATGCAGATCAAGTACCATGGTGAAAGAAGTGGAAATACCAGGTGCCAATAGGAAACACAACATAAAACAATTCTTGACATGTAGCAGTAATTTTGTGGTATATGCTTTAGAATGCCCGTGCAAACTTAAATACGTTGGCAGCACAATATGTACGGTAAAAAAGAGGGTCCAAGAACATCTGCGGGCAATTACCAATGTTGATAAAAACTATCCTATTGCCCGCCATTTTCAGGTGAAACATCAGTCCAACAACGCCTTGTTGAAATACTTTGCCCTAGAATAAGTGAATATGAGTGGCAGAGGGGGAAATAGACTGTTAGCCTTGAGAAAACGAGAATCTCGCTGGGTAATGGAGCTTGAGACTAGATTTCCAGGGGGGCACAATTTGGATGAAGAGCTGGCAACCCATCTCCATGAAACTTAAATCAGTATGAATCTAATATTTCTGTTGATGTAAATATGTCTGTTTCAAATGTAATGTGATGATATGTATGATTATACATGGTTTTTAACAAGGTTTTCAATACACCTTTTCTCTCTGTTTAAAATTCACAGGAGGAAAAGGAAGGGACCTTTCACCAGCTCACTCTTATAAGATGCACGGTTCCCTACCCTTTTTATTCACAAGATTAGACCTTCAAAAGGCACAAGATAAGGAAAAGGCTAATACCACTTTATCAGCAGTATATGAACTTTCTTCTTCATTTTTTTCTTCTTTGAAACTACATGGTAGTAGTTAAACTAATAATATTTTTGTTAAAATCACTGATTGTTATGTCACATGGTTGCATAAAGGCACTCAGGGTTGTTCTCTTTCTCTCTTTTTCTACAAGAGGTTTGAACATACCATCACTGGATGGTGATGGCACAGTAAAATCTGTGGCTGGTTACAAGTAGGCACAAATAAGGGCACTAGTCTGAGAGCATAGAGAATATCGGCACTAGTCCGAGTTCACAATGTAGCGTTTGATAAACGTACTTCAGGGCAAACGTAGAAACAGGTCATTATTAAAACTATATGGCACATATCTTTTATCTTTGGCTGTTTTCCCTCTCTTTACTTTAATAAGAGCGGAAGTCTTATATTCAATAACGCAGAGAAATTCAATACAATCATGGTACTTTTCGTGTGATTTCCTGTGATGTTTATAATAAGTCTAAAAATCTAAAAATTTGAATTTGACTTTTAAATCTTTTACGTAGGATTATGTTTTACATGATTACGTTTATGTATGACTTAAATGCCATATTTACACGTTAATAACTGGTGTTTTTATGTATGTCATATTATGTCTGCTACTCTTAGACTCTGTTACAAGATGGCTGCCTTACTTTCAGTCACAGTGTATTGTTTTGCAATGCCTCTTTTATTTTTACTCACCTAAGCACTTGGGCCAATTGTAAACTTTATTTATGCACACAGCGGTACACGAACATTATCGTGTGATCGTGTGGGTCTCGAAACGCGTAGCGGTAACTAAGTAATAAACTTGGTGTTTTTTCACCCTCATTCCGAGTGCACACCAAATCCTTTGCGGGAACCTGGAACTTTGTGAAATTTACCGGCGTTGGGGCTCTGCCGGCATATGCGCCACCTGACTCGGGATCCATTCAAGAAGGACCCGTGTTTGCTTTTGGATATATATATATATATATATATATATATATATATATATATATATATATTGCCTACTGGCAATCGCCAGTAGGTAGTTATAGTTAGAACCTAGTTACCATAGGAAAATTGCAACATTCTATTCCCAATAACTTTGGCGCCGATTGATGAATCTTTGCAAAATTTTTAAAACCTATGGCCCGCTTCGGTCCGCTCCTATCTTGAAAGTTTTAGGGTGATTCAATAAGCGGGGGCCAAGAAAAAAGGGGGGTCCTAAAAACATGTTTTCTCAATGCAATTTTCCATTGGAAACTTTAGACACGGCTACAGCCCGAACTGCTGAACAGAATTACACCAAATATGGCAAAAAGATAGCCCTTGGTTCAGAAAGAGCCCTTTTGGTTAAATGGTGTGAATCCGTTCAGTAGTTTTAAAAATATTAATGGAAAAAGAAATATATATGTCTGGGCGGAGCCTAACCACACATCTCATTGTGAGATCTGATTGCCTGTCAGCACTTCATCCAAGAAGTGTTGCCAGCCATCTGGGGAGCAATATACATGATAGCACCTCATTAAAAAGCATTGCAGTTAATAGAAGGTTTTAAGACTTTAGTTACATTATAAATAATTTGTTGATGGTACCATACTCATTTTATGAATTGTGGTGTGTTCTAAGGTGATTTTACCATGTGAAAAAACCTTCTGCTGGGATATCATGAATCATGTTTGAGAGAAAACTATTTTCTCATGCTTTTCCCACAGAGGTTTGGAAGGTGATCTATAAGCTACACTGAGAGCATATATTTTCTGTAAATTCACATTAGCTTTCTCAGTCATGTGAGAATGAACTCTGACATTTTCAGTAAAACATGTACATCCAACAAGGTTAGAAACTGTCAGTTGATTCCTTTGTGTTCTACTGCAGCTTCCCAGAGTTTTCTAAAGAACAACTAGAGCACTAACAGTCCTACTTATGACAAACATATTGCACACCTGAAGCCATCTTGATTGGAATAAAGTGGTGTTAGACCTGGCATCTTTGGCGTGATTACCCCTATCTTTTTGCCTCTGCCTCCTGTATTTTTGATGCTGTGCTGGATTCGTTTTTGCTGGTTTAGATGCTTTGGACACTCTGCCACTGCTGATCAGTGCCAGAGTGTAAGTGCTCCCTATGTAAATTGTTATTCTGATTGGATATACATGTTTGGCATATTTGTGTCACCATGAAGTCCCTAGTAAAGTGCACTGGGTGTGCCAGGGCTGGTGATGACAAATGCTACTAGTGGGCCTGCAGCACTGATTGTGCCACCCACAGGAGTAGCTCTAAAATGGTGTCTCGGGCCTGCCACTGCAGCGCCTACGGGCAGTTTAGAACTGCCATGTCCTCCTGGTCAGTGTCCCCACTGACCAGGCCTAACCCTTCCCTTTTCGTGCACATCAGTCACCCCTATGGAAGGCCCAAGGTACCCCCCTGGGCAGGGTGCAGTGTATGTGAAAGGTAGAGCATGTGCTAGTGCAGGTACCATGCTCTGGTAGTGAATTACAGCCATTTTCGTTTTCACTATTGTAAGGCTATCTTGCTCCATAGGTTAACATGGGGGATGCTGGCTACAGTGGTTAACAGCATTTCTTCCCATAGGAACAAGATAGGACATAAGTATCTAGTATCCCTGAACTCAGAATTTAATAATACATCTTTTAGGAAAGGTGGTTTTTAAATCCTGTGTTTGAGAACAGCACTTTTAGAAAGTTGCTGTTCTCTTGTCTGACCCTTCTGTGTGCCTGGGCCTGTTTGTGTATTGACTGTCTGGTTTGTGAGTGACAGGGGCTGGGGAATTCCCCCAGAGGCTGGATGAGTCAGCACTAGGCTGAATGAAGCAATTGCAACCTGAGTGGTGGGAGGAGTTAGCACCTGGGCTGAATAGGGCTGTGCCTGCCTGCCACAATGCTGGCTCCACCTCCTGCTGGGCGGCTGAGGACCCTGCCCCTCACTCTGAATGGAAAGATGCAGCCAGCAAAACAAAGTGCTCAGGATCCACCCAGAACTGGTTCAGACCGGGCTCAGGGCCCACATGCACAGAGAGAACAAATACTTTAGGGGTATAAGTACAGGACCCCTGACAACAGAAAATTAGATCATCCTGGAAATCAAGAAGGAACCCCTGCCAAGGAGAAAGCTGACTCTGAAGAAGGAAGACTGTCCTGCTGTTGCTCTGCTGGACTGACCTGCTGTTGCTTTGCTGCCAAGGAGAGGGGAAGGACTTTGCTGTGAGCTGTGTCCCCTGTCTTGAAGGAATCTCCAAGGGCCTGAGAAGAGCTGGCTCCCTGTTTTGAAGTCCCAGGAACAAAAGCACTTCACCCCCAGTCTCCCTGAACTCTGCTGAGAGAGTTCTGTCCTTCGTAGAGTGCTTGATCCAGTTTTGGGGCCTCTAGAAGTTGAACCTGAGCTGGGAAGCTTGAGACTAAGCTGAGAAACTTGTGAAGCTGAAAAGTGTTGCATCGCTCGCTTGCGGAGCGCATCCCCGACAGTGCGAGAAGTTTCCCGCCGCTACGAAGGTCGAGATCGGCGCAGCGCCTGACATCGCTGCCGGAGCCGTCGCACCCTTCGTTTGCGGGACGCACCAGACCGGTGCGGGAGAAACGAACATCGCTGCGAGTGTCGTCGCAGAGCCTGTCGTCGCTGGGTGAGATCGCCGCACCGCTTGCTTGCGGACTGCATCACGTCGCTGCGAGCATCGTCGCAGAGCCATCGCATCGAGGAGCTGCGAGAGAGAGGGTCACCGCTGGACCGCGCATCGTCGCCCCGGAGATCGTCGCAGCCCCTACGAGATCATCGCATCGTGCCTTTGCGAGAACAGACTTCCCACGGAACCTACGCACCGGAATCTACGCAAGCTGCCTTCCTCCCCCTACAGACCGGATTCGTCGCAACACGCCCGCTGCTGCAGCGGGGCTGTCGCATCGCCTCCCCAGGGTCTCAGGAGTAACGCATCGCTTGTTTCCACCGCACCAGCTTCCTGCTTGTGGAACTTTGTTGCATCTAAAAGGTACTGTGAGTAAACGTGACGCAACTGTGAACTTTTCACGCATCTGTGGATTATTTTAACGCAACTTAAAGAACTTTGATTACAACCTGAAGAACTCTCTTGAAACCATATCCTTGAACTGTGTATGTTGGATTTTTGCCGTTTTGGTCTTGTGTAGTTTAGAATAAATATCTTTATTTTCCTAAACTGTTGTGGAATCAGTTTGTGGTGTTTTCACTGTGTTACTGTGAGTGTTGGTACAAATACTTAACGCATTGCCTCTGGTTAGCCTAGACTGCTCAGGCCAAGCTACCTTGAGGGCGAGCAGGGGTTATCTAAGAGTGTTATCTCCTTGTCCTGACTAGAAGCAAGGGTCCCTATTTGGACAGTGGTACCTACCTCTGCCAACTAGAGACCCCCAGTTCTAACATTGGTGGCAGCGGTGGGATTTGAACTTGTATTTGTACTTGACCCACAGTAATTGGTGTACATCACTAGTGAGTGCAGACCACTACGCCACCGCATACTATTGGTTTTTGAGTTTTTGAATTCTATTTTTGAGTAACTCTTCGAAAAGCATCATGTCTCAGAATGGGAAGGCACCCAGTGAGAGGGCGGAAGCAGAATTAGAGTTTTGCATTGAAGATTTGTGTTCATACAAAGTTGAGCAACTGAGGAAATTCTGCCTTGAGTTTGAGTGCCCCATAAAAAGCGCCTACAGAAAGGAGGAGCTACAGAGAATCTTGAGAGCCCATTGGGAGGCACAAGAGGAAGATGATGTGGATGTAGAAAATGGTTTTCAAAGCAAAGATCTGCCAGTGGGCAGAGTAGGCTCAGGAGCTGGCAGCAACCACTCCGGTAGGGGCCTCACCCCAGAAGAGTTACAGGAAAATCAAAGAATAAGAGAATATGACTTGGAAGTCATGAAAATGAAACTAAGGCAATTGGAATTGGAGAAAGAAAGGGCAGCGGAAGACAAGAGAGAGGCCCGCGCCTTAGAGGAAAAGAAATTGCTTTTGGATCATGAATTGAGAATAAAAGAGCTGGATCTGAAAAATAAGGAGGTGGATGCCAGTTCTAATGGTGGCAGCGCGCAGCCAGTGCATGGGGGTAAAGTATATATTCCCAAAGACCTGGTACAGAATTACCATAGGAGTGAGGATATTTATGCCTGGTTCACTTCGTATGAAATTGCATTGAAGATGAATGATGTGCCTGACAAGTATTGGGGGGCGGGCCTGTGGAAACATTTTGAGGCGTCTGGGAGGAGTGCTCTAGAGCCTTTAGAGTTGACAGGTGCCATGACCTACCCCAATATGAAGGAGGCCTTATGTCTCAGGTATGGCCTTACTCCAGAGCAGTACAGACTGCAGTTTAGAAACTCCAAGAAGAAAGAGTCGGAGACTTGGATGGAGTGTGTGAATGGGTACTCACGTGCACTGGAAGGTTGGATGAAGGGCAGTAAAGTAACTGATTTGAAGGGGTTGTTGCATTTAATCAGTTGGGAGCACTTGAGTAGTCTTTGTGTTCCAGAGCTGCGCCAGCATCTTTTAGACAGCAAGCTGACAGACCCCATTGAGCTTGCTAAGGAGGCGGACCGCTGGACCAGTACCAGGGTCCACAAAGGAATTGTGGGTACCACAGCCAAAGGTGGGCAGGGTCCCCAGCAGAAGAGTGGGGGGGACAAGGGTAACCAAAAGGAGTTCTCGCAAGGGCCCCAAAGTAGTTCCCAGGAAAAGGATTCCCAACCCCCCAAGCCTAAACAGCCATGGCCCTCTAAGGGTAGGCGGGACAAGAGAAATAACCAGGGTCCCCCTACCTGCTATCACTGCAACGAGGTGGGCCATATTGCTCCGAAATGTCCAAAGAAGAAGCCCGCACCCACTGGTGCTCCCGCCCCGGCGTTAGCTAGTGTAGCTTTGGGTGGGGATTTGGTTTCCAGTGATTGGGGGGAGCTAGCAGTCATGACCCTTGTCTCACTAGGAGACCGAGAGATGGTCCCGGAAACCTTACTGCCCTCTAACACTAAGAAATATGGGCAGAAGGTGACCATCAATGGGAGGGAGGTTGAAGCTCTGAGAGACACCGGAGCCAGTGTGACATCCGTGAGGTGTCAGTGGGTGTCTGACGAGCAAATCATCCCTGGTGTACTCCGCCCTGTAGTGGCCGCTGACAGCTCAGTGCGCCTCGGCAAGCTAGCGAAGGTTTCTTTTGAATGGGGAGGAGTCTCTGGTCTTTTGGAAATAGTTGTCAGTGATGCCTTGCCTGTGGACTGTCTGTTAGGCAACGACCTGGAGAGTTCTCCATGGAAGGACATAGAACACCGAACTCACTTGGAGATGTTGGGTCTGCCTGCGTGGATCTGCGTGACCACGCGTGCTATGGCAGCCAGTAAGGGTGAATCAGCAGAACTGGAGCCTGAAACAGTGGCCCAGAGACCTGCCAGGAGAGGAAGAGGCAGAGGGCGCGGGAAACCAGCCCCAACCGTTCCCACGGTCCAGGAGAAAGCAGAACCTGAGGGGGATGCCCTGGAACCTACAGGGGAACAGGTGGCCGAACTGGGAGACCTACCTGAGCTGACCCATTGGCAGCAAGAAGGTGGTCCCTCCAGGGAGGAGTTCTGCAGGGAGCAGAAGGAATGCCCTTCCCTCATTGGTCTGCGGCAACAGGCTGTAGATCAGGCAGCAGGTGGAGCAGTCAAAGATCACTATGTTTACTGGGAAGGTGACCTACTTTATAGCGAGCCTAAGTTTGCTGAGCCCGGTGCAGCCTGTGTGCTGGTGGTACCCGAGCGCTTCAGAAACTTCCTAATGGGTCTGGCTCATGACGTGCCTCTCGCAGGACATCTGGGGCAAGACAAGACCCTGAACCGGCTTGTCACCCACTTCCACTGGCCCCAGATGAGGAAGCACGTCGGTTCCTTTTGCAGATCTTGCCAAACCTGTCAAGCTAGTGGCAAGACTGGAATGAAGTTGAAGGCTCCCCTTCAACCCTTCCCAGTGGTGAGCACCCCTTTCGAGTGGGTGGGCATAGATATCGTAGGGCCCCTGGACCCCAAGACAGCCTTAGGCAACAGGTTCATCCTGGTCTTGGTGGACCATGCCACCCGGTACCCGGAAGCAGTCCCTCTCAGGACAATCACAGCACCCGTGGTGGGCCGTGCATTGATGGGGATCTTTTCCCGTGTGGGGTTCCCCAGAGAGGTGGTCTCCGACCGGGGTACCAACTTCATCTCTAGGTACATGAAGTCTCTGTGGGAGGAGTGTGGGGTAACTTATAAGTTCACCACTCCTTACCACCCTCAAGGAAACGGGTTGGTTGAAAGGTTCAACCGGACCCTGAAAGGTATGATTATGGGCCTAGCGGAGCCCATGAGACGGAAGTGGGACGTCTTGTTACCATGCCTGTTGTTTGCCTACAGGGAGGTGCCTCAGAAGTCCTTAGGGTTCAGTCCCTTTGAACTCCTGTATGGCCACCCTGTTAGAGGACCTCTCTCACTGGTGAAGGAGGGTTGGGAAAAGTCCCGTGGGAAAACCCCCCAGGATGTGTTCAGCTATGTGCTGGCCATCCGCAACCAGACACAACGCTTCAGGAAACTCGCTCAGGCGAACCTGGAAGCAAGCCAGGAAGAAATGAAAAGATGGTACGACCAGAATACCACTCTGGTCGAATTTCAACCTGGGCAGAAAGTGTGGGTGATGGCGCCAGTGGAGCCTTGCGCGCTCCAGGACAAGTGGTCTGGGCCATACGAGGTGGTGGAAAGGAAGAGTGAGGTAACCTACCTGGTTAACCTGAAGACTCCCAGGCAGCCCCTGAGAGTTTTGCACGTGAACCGCCTCAAACCCCACTTTGAGAGGTCTGAAGTAACCATGCTCATGGCTACAGATGCAGGAATGGAAGAGGATAGTGATCCTCTCCCTGACCTCCTGGCAGTTAAGGAGCACGATGGGTCAGTGGATGGTGTGGTCCTCTCGCCCACCCTGACCCCAGAACAGCAGAGCGACTGTCGCCAAGTGTTGGGTCAGTTCTCCTCTCTGTTCTCCCTGACCCCAGGAGTCACCAACTGGTGCGTCCATGACGTGGACACTGGAGACAGTCTGCCTGTGAAGCAAAAATTTTACAGGGTAGCTGACAAGGTCAGGGCCAGCATCAAGGAAGAAGTTTCCAAGATGTTGGCGCTAGGGGTGATTGAGCCCTCCAGCAGCCCCTGGGCTAGCCCAGTGGTCTTGGTCCCCAAGAAAGCTGCTACCCCCGGTGGCCCGCCAGAACTCCGGTTTTGCGTGGACTACCGTGGGCTCAATGCGGTCACGAAGACTGATGCACACCCTATCCCCAGAGCTGATGAGCTCGTGGATCGGTTGGGAGCTGCCAAGTACCTCAGTACATTTGATTTGACTTCAGGGTACTGGCAGATTGCCTTAACTGACGGGGCCAAAGAGAGGTCAGCATTTTCAACGCCAGAGGGGTACTTCCAGTTCCGTGTCATGCCCTTTGGGTTGAAGAATGCCCCTGCCACGTTCCAGAGACTGGTTAACCAGGTACTGTCCGGGCTGGAGGAATTCAGCGCCGCATACCTGGATGACATTGCTGTGTTCAGCTCCACGTGGGAAGAACACTTGCAACACCTCTGCGAAGTGTTGAAGGCTCTGCAGAAGGCAGGCCTCACTATCAAGGCCAGTAAGTGCCAGATAGGGCAGGGATCTGTGGTGTATTTGGGACACCAGGTGGGGAGCGGCCAGGTGGCGCCCCTACAGGCTAAGATTGATACCATTCTGGCTTGGGAGCCCCCCAAGACCCAGACAGAGGTGAGAGCCTTTTTAGGACTCACCGGGTATTACAGACGGTTTGTCAAGGGATATGGCACCATTGTCGCCCCCTTGACAGAACTCACTTCCAAGAAGTTGCCCAAAAGAGTTGACTGGACTGACGCCTGCCAAACTGCTTTTGAGGCCCTGAAGACTGCAATGTGCACAGCACCGGTGCTCAAGGCACCTGACTTTTCCAGTGAGTTCATAGTTCAGACGGACGCTTCAGAGCATGGTGTGGGAGCAGTACTCTCACAAGCCACTGAGGAGAATGGAGACCAGCCAGTAGCTTTCATTAGTCGGAGGCTACTCCCCAGGGAACAGAAGTGGAGTGCCATTGAAAGGGAGGCTTTTGCTGTGGTCTGGGCTCTGAAAAAGTTGAGGCCCTACCTGTTTGGGACTCACTTTCGTGTTCAGACCGACCACAGGCCCCTCAGGTGGTTAATGCACATGAGGGGTGAAAATCCAAAACTGTTGAGGTGGTCTATCTCCCTACAGGGAATGGACTTTACGGTGGAACACCGCCCTGGCACAGAACACGCCAACGCTGATGGTCTGTCCAGGTTTTTCCGCCTTAGTGAAGAGAACTCCCAAGAGGGTGGGTAGTTCTCCCCACTTTCAGCTGGAGGGGACACGTGTTAGACCTGGCATCTTTGGCGTGATTACCCCTATCTTTTTGCCTCTGCCTCCTGTATTTTTGATGCTGTGCTGGATTCGTTTTTGCTGGTTTAGATGCTTTGGACACTCTGCCACTGCTGATCAGTGCCAGAGTGTAAGTGCTCCCTATGTAAATTGTTATTCTGATTGGATATACATGTTTGGCATATTTGTGTCACCATGAAGTCCCTAGTAAAGTGCACTGGGTGTGCCAGGGCTGGTGGTGACAAATGCTACTAGTGGGCCTGCAGCACTGATTGTGCCACCCACAGGAGTAGCTCTAAAATGGTGTCTCGGGCCTGCCACTGCAGCGCCTACGGGCAGTTTAGAACTGCCATGTCCTCCTGGTCAGTGTCCCCACTGACCAGGCCTAACCCTTCCCTTTTCGTGCACATCAGTCACCCCTATGGAAGGCCCAAGGTACCCCCCTGGGCAGGGTGCAGTGTATGTGAAAGGTAGAGCATGTGCTAGTGCAGGTACCATGCTCTGGTAGTGAATTACAGCCATTTTCGTTTTCACTATTGTAAGGCTATCTTGCTCCATAGGTTAACATGGGGGATGCTGGCTACAGTGGTTAACAGCATTTCTTCCCATAGGAACAAGATAGGACATAAGTATCTAGTATCCCTGAACTCAGAATTTAATAATACATCTTTTAGGAAAGGTGGTTTTTAAATCCTGTGTTTGAGAACTGCACTTTTAGAAAGTTGCTGTTCTCTTGTCTGACCCTTCTGTGTGCCTGGGCCTGTTTGTGTATTGACTGTCTGGTTTGTGAGTGACAGGGGCTGGGGAATTCCCCCAGAGGCTGGATGAGTCAGCACTAGGCTGAATGAAGCAATTGCAACCTGAGTGGTGGGAGGAGTTAGCACCTGGGCTGAATAGGGCTGTGCCTGCCTGCCACAATGCTGGCTCCACCTCCTGCTGGGCGGCTGAGGACCCTGCCCCTCACTCTGAATGGAAAGATGCAGCCAGCAAAACAAAGTGCTCAGGATCCACCCAGAACTGGTTCAGACCGGGCTCAGGGCCCACATGCACAGAGAGAACAAAGACTTTAGGGGTATAAGTACAGGACCCCTGACAACAGAAAATTAGATCATCCTGGAAATCAAGAAGGAACCTCTGCCAAGGAGAAAGCTGACTCTGAAGAAGGAAGACTGTCCTGCTGTTGCTCTGCTGGACTGACCTGCTGTTGCTTTGCTGCCAAGGAGAGGGGAAGGACTTTGCTGTGAGCTGTGTCCCCTGTCTTGAAGGAATCTCCAAGGGCCTGAGAAGAGCTGGCTCCCTGTTTTGAAGTCCCAGGAACAAAAGGACTTCACCCCCAGTCTCCCTGAACTCTGCTGAGAGAGTTCTGTCCTTCGTAGAGTGCTTGATCCAGTTTTGGGGCCTCTAGAAGTTGAACCTGAGCTGGGAAGCTTGAGACTAAGCTGAGAAACTTGTGAAGCTGAAAAGTGTCGCATCGCTCGCTTGCGGAGCGCATCCCCGACAGTGCGAGAAGTTTCCCGCCGCTACGAAGGTCGAGATCGGCGCAGCGCCTGACATCGCTGCTGGAGCCGTCGCACCCTTCGTTTGCGGGACGCACCAGACCGGTGCGGGAGAAACGAACATCGCTGCGAGTGTCGTCGCAGAGCCTGTCGTCGCTGGGTGAGATCGCCGCACTGCTTGCTTGCGGACCGCATCACGTCGCTGCGAGCATCGTCGCAGAGCCATCGCATCGAGGAGCTGCGAGAGAGAGGGTCACCGCTGGACCGCGCATCGTCGCCCCGGAGATCGTCGCAGCCCCTACGAGATCATCGCATCGTGCCTTTGCGAGAACAGACTTCCCACGGAACCTACGCACCGGAATCTACGCAAGCTGCCTTCCTCCCCCTACAGACCGGATTCGTCGCAACACGCCCGCTGCTGCAGCGGGGCTGTCGCATCGCCTCCCCAGGGTCTCAGGAGTAACGCATCGCTTGTTTCCACCGCACCAGCTTCCTGCTTGTGGAACTTTGTTGCATCTAAAAGGTACTGTGAGTAAACGTGACGCAACTGTGAACTTTTCACGCATCTGTGGATTATTTTAACGCAACTTAAAGAACTTTGATTACAACCTGAAGAACTCTCTTGAAACCAGATCCTTGAACTGTGTATGTTGGATTTTTGCCGTTTTGGTCTTGTGTAGTTTAGAATAAATATCTTTATTTTCCTAAACTGTTGTGGAATCAGTTTGTGGTGTTTTCATTGTGTTACTGTGAGTGTTGGTACAAATACTTAACGCATTGCCTCTGGTTAGCCTAGACTGCTCAGGCCAAGCTACCTTGAGGGCGAGCAGGGGTTATCTAAGAGGGTTATCTCCTTGTCCTGACTAGAAGCAAGGGTCCCTATTTGGACAGTGGTACCTACCTCTGCCAACTAGAGACCCCCAGTTCTAACAAGTGGTAACTCTTAAAACATTTAATTTAAAAATTAATAACACAAGGGGGTTCATTTTACCATAGAAAGTATGATTAGTGCTGCATAAAGAAAAATTTGGGCACATTTTGAGTGACTTTTCAAATCCTCTTCTATTTCATTAAAAAAATTCTGACATGCAGAATGAAACATCCACTTTCAAGACCAGCAGCAGACTTCCCTGGTAAGCAGTAGCTTTACTGCAGTGATCTAATAAGCAACTAGAATGCTAACATTCTGAATTTATGGCAAATGTGTGACACATCTGAATGCCTTCTTGATGGAATCAAAGTAAAAAACTGAAAGTATTTCCTTCTGAGGAGACTGTAGTAAATGAGGAAATAGGAAACTTCACAACAAATAAGACTTCCAAGATGGCCACCAGAGGCAAAAGACCCCAAATGTAGTACAACTATCACTCAGATGTAGCCCAAGTATAGCCCAATGACAGAATGTCCCAGAGTGTTCTAAAGAATAACTAGAGCACTAACAGTCTTACTTATAACAAAAGTATGGCACACCTGAAGCCATCTTGATTGGAATAAAGTGGTAACACTTGAAACATTTAATTTGCAAAGGAACACAATTTTGCCATAGAAATTATGATTAGTGCTGCAGAAAGAAAAATTAGGGCACATTTTGACTTCTCAAATCCTCTTCTATTTTATTAAAACATTCTGACCTGCAGACTGAAATATGCACTTTGACAACCAGCAGCAGACTTCCCTGGTGAGCAGTAGCTTTACTACAGTGATCTAGGGCCATATGTATCAAGCCATTTTTTGAATCGAATTTTGGCCTTGGCGATTCGCAAATGGCTTTTTTGCATTCTTTCCAATGTATCAAACAATCGCAATTTAAGGAATTGCAATAATTTTCGATTCCTTATTTTGCCATAGCATTTAAGGAATGGCAAATTTTGCGATTCCTTAAATGATATGTATGATACATTTTTGAAGTGCGAATTTTTGTTAAGGAATCGCAATTTACCACCAACTTGTAGTTGGTGGTAATTTGCGATTTCTCATAATAATGCCCTATTTGGCATTTGTGAGGGTGGTATGTGACACACATACATGCCCGTAGGGCATGTATGTGTGCCACATGCACACACATGTAGATTTAAGGGGTGCAGCAGGGTGTGATTAAGAGACCCCTGCACCCTTGTAATAATTCTCAAATTGCGATTAGCAAATTGCGAATTCGCAATTTGAGAATTTTTGCACCATCATTCCTATGGGCCTCCTGGCCCATAGGAATGCATTGGAAATCATTCTTTATTTGCGATTTCACAAATTGCGAATTCGCAAATAAAGAATGATAAGGAATCGCTAAGAAATAGCGATTTTGTACATAAATACCGTTTTGCGATTTCTAAATAGCGATTCGCAAAAAATCGCTATTTAGAAATCGCAAAACGATATCTTGATACACCCGGCCCCTAATGAGCAACTAGAGTGCTAACATTCAGAATTTATGGCAAATGTGTGACACATCTGAATGCCTTCTTGATGGAACCAAAGTGAAAAATCTAAAGTATTTCCTACTGAGGAGACTGCAGAAAATGAGGAAATTAGGAAGTCTCCCAAGAAGGCCATCAGAGACAAAAGATCCCAAATGTAGCACGAATATCATCCAGATGTAGCCCATATATAGCTCAGTGACAGAATGTCCCAGAGTGTTCTTAAGAACAACTAGAGCGCTTACTGTCTTACTTATTACAAAAGTATGGCAGACCTGAAGCCATCTTGATTGGAATACACTGGTAACACTTAAAACATTTAATTTAAAAAGGAACACAATGAGGGGTTCATTTTGCCATAGAAATTATGATTAGTGCTGAAGAAAGAAACAGTAGTGCACTTTTTGAGTGACTTCTCAAATCCTCTTCTATTTCATTAAAAAATTCTGACATGCAGACTGAAATATGCACTTTTAATACCAGCAGCAGACTTCCGTGGTGAGCAGTAGCTTTACTATAGTGGGCCAACTTTTTTTACAGTGCCATGGTACTTCCATGGGAAGTGCATTCGCTCCCTCTGTAGTGGGTTTGTACGTGAGTCAGTTTGAACAGAAATTTGTCCTTAACAATGACAATCCCTACGTTTCCAGTATATTATACTGGAAACGTTACATCGACGATATCCTGTTAATTTGGGATACAAAGAACTGCCTATCTACATTTATGGACTGGCTGAATGGCAGAGACCGGTGGCTCAGGTTTACCTCTAACGCCAACAAGGAGAGTATTGACTTTTTAGACCTGACCATCTTTTCTGAGAATGGCAAATTAGAGACTAAGACTTACACAAAGCCCACAGCCAAGAACAGCCTATTATCATATTTCAGTTTCCACCCTCAACCACTCAGAGACAACCTCCCTTACAGTCAATTTCTTCGTCATAAACGAAATTGCAGTAAAGAAAGTGATTATAAACAACAGGCCACACTTCTGAGTAAAAAATTACGAGCAAGAAATTACACTCCTCAGACAATCGCAAAGTGCAAAAAAAGAGCAAAGAACCAACCCAGGGAATGTTTACTACAGAGTCATCAAAAGGAACCAGTAAAAGATCTTGTCATATGTGTGACCACTTTTTGCCCAGCTACTTATCAAGTACAGAAACTTATAAGAAAAAACTGGCAAATAATTACCTCAGGGACTTATGACTGGCCCAAGCCTAGATTTGCGAATAGGAGGACTAAAAACCTTAGAGATGTGTAAGTTCACACTCGCCCGAGAAGAAGACCAACCACGACCACGACAAGAAACATCAATATGACCCCAGTAACTGGCCATTTTCCTTGTGGCACTTGTGGAGTGTGCAAATTTACAAATCCTACCAAGACCCTACAACTCACTGAAATTTTGATATGGACACAAAGGCAACATACTAATTGTAACTCCACCCATGTGGTGTACCTTATAACAGGTCCTTGTCAACAACAATATGTAGGGATGACCTGCCGTAAAGTTAAGATCCGTATAGGAGAACACAGGAGCAATATACGACTTAAGAAAAGTACCACCAAACTCTGCACACACTTTGTGGAAGCTGGCCATTCGTGTGACGACCTCAGATGGACAATCTTGGAAATGCTCCAGGATAAGAACAATGATGCTGAACGTATACTGTTTGAAAAGGAACAACGATGGGTCAATCGACTGAGAACCCATATACTGGGGATGAACGATAACATTCCTTGGCACCAGTTCTATTGATTTCACATGTTCTCATCAACAGAACAAGTCCCCAAAACAGATACTGGGTACACAGCATCAAAGTTACACTATAATCTGCCTTGAGACAATTGTCTTTTCAAGATACCATTTGTCTATAATCACTTCAAATGTTGCCCCTAGGCCTAGTGCACAGACTCATGTTTTTTAAGATACACCTTTTCCACCATTTACAGCGTCAGGCCTTCCGAGATAGACACCTTTTTACTTTACAAATGTCACGGTATGTCCATCTCTCGGTCTGATTAACTGCAGAGTAACCCCAGCCACCGGTACCATTCACAGTAATTGCGCAGGCTTTTGAACGACAATAGTTTCACTGCCCCTTTAATATTCAGTGAACACCTCAGTCTTTCGTTGCTTTCAATTCCTTTAAAAAACAAACAAGGAAATGCCCTCCCACTTTCCAGGGGCAGAGTCAGCACAAGCAAGAATTGCAACTAACACGAGGGTCAGAATGGCTCTAGAAAGCTCCCTCCAACAAAGTAAGTGATAGCGTCCCCGTCTAAATCCTGTAATGTTTCACGCGACGTATTTGCTCTTATTCTAGCAAACGCCTTGTGTGTGGCGACTCTTGGGCCCATCTGATGCGGAGAGATTTCCTGTAAATTAAGGTATTTTACATATGCGCACGTTCGGCACAACGCCGTTTCATAGCTTTCTATAAATAATCCTTTGAAATGTTGCAGCGCGTAACATCACACACGCCTAATTTTTACCCGTGCTCAATGTTCTATGCACAGTAATCTATACGCTGTTACATAAACTAAACGCTCCTATCTTGTAACAGCGCTGTCTTGCTCTCTGAGTGCCTACATCGCGCTGCTAGTTCTGTGCACGTGAATCCACACGCTGATACTTGAAATAACGCACCCGCATTTAGACAGCGCTTCTACGCTCTCTGAGTAGTAATACCTTTATGTGAGCGCGGTAGTAATGGCAAACTATCATTCTGACCCCCATTGATGTCGCAATTACAGACAACTTACTGTTACATAAACTAAACGCACTTATCTCGTAACAGTGCTGTCTTGCTCTCTGAGTGCTAACATCGTGCTGCGAGATCTGTGCACGCGAACCCACACGCTGATACCTAATTTAACGCTCCCATATTTAGACAGCGCTTCCATGCTCTCAGAGTAGTAATACCTTAATGTGAGCGCGGTAGTAATGGCATACTATCATTCTGACCCCCCCAATCTCGCTATTACATGCAACTTGCGTTTTTCCCTACTGAGCTCCAAATGTAACGCTTTAAACATAACGTTGCATATGATACTTAATCAGACCTCATCTCATGTCCCAGTGGAATGACCCGCTCCTTTGTTCTCTATTTTCCCTGCTCTTATGTATTGTAGTACCTGCAGTGCGGTGCTTACAACAGTATAAATAGAGATTGACTAATTGCTATCTCATTTGTGTTTTGGTCAATATATAGAGACCTTCTTACTGCAGACTATATGCCATGAAACAATGTTTAAGGTTGTTCTTAAAATGTCATAAATATATTTTGTTTCCTTCATACAGGAATCTGAGTTTGAAATTTTCATACTGATATTTGAACACTACACTAATAGTGTGAGTATTCAATTTTGTTTGTTTGTTTTGTCCTGACGAAAGCTCTACAGACCCACCGGGCCCAATAGAGCTGAAACATGTCGACCTATTGATAGAGTTATATGGTAATCCTGTAACTCGATTACCCAATATATCACTATTTCCCCCTTTTTTTAATTTGCAGTGTGCATCCTCTTTATAATAAATATTGTTTTTTGTTTTGGTGCAACACTGTTTTTAGAATTTTTGCTTGGTGGCACTGCACTCCAACTCTCATTATCTCTGGACACTTCTACTCTTTCCAGAGGTGGCCTCGAGTGAGGCTGGCATATAGCACGTCGTTTGTCAACCCGATGAATATGCCATGACGCTAGAGAAGGGGCGGACAAAAAGATAAACCGCACGTTTAACATCTCAGCGTCTATGAGGGTTGTCAACAAATAACCAATGATTATGGTAGATACAAGTGTCCATTCTCATCTGTGAGTATTGAAGCTTTACTATAGTGATCTAATGAGCACCTAGAGTACTAACATTCAGAATTTATGGCAAATGTGTGACATATCTGAATACCTTCTTGATAGAATCGAAGTAAAAAACTGAAAGCATTTCCTACTGAGGAGACTGCAGTAATTGAGGAAATTAGGAAACTTCATAACAAATAAGGGGCATATTAGCAAGGTCCTGCAATAATTATCGCTCAGCGCTTTTAGCGCGAGGATAATGATCGCAGGCTAATGCTGTATTCTATCGCAGAGATAGCGTGCTATCAGCAACGCTCATCTCCCAAGCGATAGGAATCCATGCGTTAGCTGGAAAACAGTGTGATTATCGCTGGTAATCCAGCGATAATCACACTGCGACCAACGAAACCTTGCTGATAGGGCAGGTTGATCTTAGCCATGTAATCCACCTCCCATTGGATTACATGGCTAAGTCAGGTCACAAGCAGGCGTTAGGAAAGTAGCGTTAACGGTGGTTAGCGCTACTTTTCTTAATGCTCTGCTTTTTAGCGTGCAGCTTGATAATTGGAGAGATGTCGGTTAGCGACATTTCTCCCGTTATTTTGGCACGGAACGCCCACTTTGCATCTCATTAGAGATGCAAAGCTGGGCGATGTTGAAAGGGGGCTAAATCCTAAAAACACCTGATAGCGTGTCTTTGCTGATAAGGCAATGAAATTATCGCCACTTTTTGGCCGAAAACGGTCGCAAAAGCAGTGATAATTTCATATCGCCGCCTTGGTAATAAGCCCCTAAATCTCTCAAGATGGCCACCAGAGACAAAAGAGCTCAAATATAGCACACATATCACCCAGATGTAGCCCACATGTAGCCCAATGACAGAAGTGTGCAAAACATTTTTTGTGTTTTTGCAGAGTTTTATATAGTGCAGACTTGTCAGGTATTGGAGCGATTTACATGAGCATTGGTTACATCACACATGAACAAATTCATTTTGGTTTTAGACATGTGGAGATTAAGTGATTTGACCAGAATCACAGAATGTCGAGCTGAAGCAGAAACTCCAACCTGTTTCCCCAGTTGCAAAGTCAGTAGCTCTGGAAGTAACACCACATCCTCTCCCCTAAGTGCAACATTTAATCAAGTGGTCAACTGGATAAAAAAACATAAAGATAAATAATTTCAAAGTGCTCTGTCGCTATTTGAAAACTCAGAAAAGATGTCCTCATTTTAGTTTTTTAGAGCACTAACCATAGTTTTGATGCAAATAAGACTCTCTCATATGTAATTTCTAATGGAAATGTTCTAGGTATTACAGTTTTGATTACATCAAGATGACGTCAGGCGTGCCACACTTTGTACTAAATATAGAATGTTAGCAATCTAGTTGTTCATTAGTATACTGTTGAGAGGCAAAGGCCAGGGGCACGGACTCTGAAAATTGAAGGCAGGTAGGAGGGTGCAGAGGCAACAATTTGACCACACATGGCAGGCAGGAAGGGCAGTGGCAGCACAACAGACTATGGAGGGCAGTGGAAAGGGGGGCAGGGGCAACAAACCAACAATACAGGACTAGCAAGAAAGACTGTGGCAGTGGTAGTACAACCATACATGCCAACAGACCCGATTCAGCCAGGAAACGTCCAGTGTTTTTAAGCCCAAATGGGCTTTATTTGATCTGTCTCCTGTCTACAATCTCCTTTTTGCCTATGTAAGTCAAAGGGGAAAATCAATACCCAAGTTTTTTTTCAAAGTCTCCCTCTTACCAAGTTCAAAATGTTAGCAAGTATGGTATATTGGATCATGGCAGGTAGGAGGAATTGGGGTAGGGACATGGACTCGGATAGCAGAGGACAGGAGGGACATGAAGAGGTGCACCAAACTAACCCTACAGGGCAGGCATCAGGGTTTGCAGCAGCACAATAACACCACACAGGGCATGCGGGACGGAAGTGCAGCACAACAATCCATAGAAAGCAATAAGAAGGGGACAGGGCCATGCACATGGACAACAGAGAACAGAGGGGAAAGAGGCAATGGTAGCTAGCTGATCATAATGGGCAGGAAGGATGGTTCAGAGGCTTTACAATGGAACAGACAAGCCAGGAGGGAGGGAATAGGGGTCTGCACATGGAAATAGAGGGTTGGGGGCAAGGGGTAGGGCAGGAGCAGCAAGATGACCATGGGGTCAGGCAGGATGGGCACTAGAAGCAAGACACACCATGGAGAACAACAGTGAGACTATAATGGCATACACACAGACCATGGAGGGAAGGTGGGAGGGGGTCAGGGGCAGCTAGTTGACCACACAGGGAAGGTGGGATGGGCTGTGGCAGCACAGAAAACCATGTATGGCAAGCCGGAGGGTTAGCGGCAGCACAATGGCTATGATGGGCAAGAAGGAGGGTGCAGGGGCATGCACAAAGGACCATCGAGGATAGAAGGGAGGGTCAGGACCTGGGCACAGACAAGAGAGTTCAGGGGAAGGGGCCTCACAACATACCATGCGGGGCAGGCAGGAGGAGCAACTGTTGCACAACAGACCAGGGAGGGCAGAAGGGTGTGTCTGTAAAATGGACCATGGAGGACATGAGGAAGGGGATAAGGGCATGGAATTTGGACAGGCAGGGTGGAGGTGGCAGGGACAGGTTATAGTCATCTGGCAATGCTAGGCAGGTGGGAGGGGAGTGGCAGCTCAAAAGAACTCTCAGAGTAGATAGGAGTGGCAGGTCCATGGAACATGGTGGGCAAAAAGGTTGGGCAGAGGCATGCACACAGTCATCAGAGGCCAGGGGGAAGGAGAATAGGGGCAGCAAGCTAAGCACAGAGGCTGAGCAGGAAGTCAATGATGGGGCACAGAATTGGGCAATGGAGGGCAGGAGGAGTGGATTGGTACATCATGTTAAATTGAGGACAGTGGCAGCACATCAGACCATGCATGACAGGAGGCAGGAGGCTAGTCCATGGATTCAGACAACACAGAATAGGGAGGAGGTGGATGGGCAGCAAGCTAACTGTACAGAGAATGCGGGAAGGCCAGTGGCAGAACAACGGCCAAACAGGGCTGTAATAAGGGAGCAGGGACATGGACTTGGACAATGGATGGCAAGGAGGAAGAAAGGCAGGAGCAGTAAGCTTGGGTAGGGGCAGCATAATGCCAGGCCCTGCTTCCAACACCCCACCATCCATTGTGATATGCATCTTACTCAACGTTAAAAAAAACCTAGAAATTGTCTGAAAGAAACAAAGATTAAAGGACGGTATAGTTAGACTCAGATTTCACTCATACACAACCAGTGACATTCAGCAGTTATAGTTACCTGACCTAACTATAACTTAAGTCCCCGCAATATACTGCTAATGACCTCAGACATTACATCATTCATGACATGGTCAGTTACATCACTCATGACATCTCAAATAAACTGTGAATGGAATGGAGCTACAATCGCTAGAACTTTATTTAGGGATAGTGTGTGTATATTAACACCCCTTTTTTCTTTTCTTTTGTGTAAGAACCATTATAATATGCAACGTGCCCAGATTATTATGGCTGCTAGCCTTTCACTTTGAAGTAATGTGTAGTCTATTGTTTATGTTGATGTTTGCAATCCTAAGTATGTTTATTATGAATAAGTCACGATGACGAACATGCATATATTGCGGTCATGGGGCAAGATATGCTGAAATTACATTGAGTGCATATTAACACTTGTTTTCTTTTCTTTATTGTATCAATTCCTAAATTTTCACATTGTGACCAGGCCAATATGACCGCCAGCTTTTTGGATTAAAGTAATATGTAGTCCTTTGTTAATGTTGGCAGCTTTAGGCATTTGTACATTTAAATAAGGATGCTACAATGACGTCTCGCATCAAGGTTCGGACGAGCCGAAACGCATGGATCACGTCCTTTGCAGATTAAATACTTCCAAACTACAACCTGAGTGCTGATTCCTTCCTTGTAAGAGTGAGAGGAGATTAAATACATATATAAAAGTCACTGAAAAAACCACAAGATTTAGGGACATTATAGTTAAAAATTAGCATTTAAAAAACCTCAGAAATTCACTGAAAAACTACAGGTTTCATGGACGTCATAGTTAGTTGGACATTTCACTCATACAAAACAAGAGAATTTTGGCCGTTATAGTTAGTTGTGCTAACTACAACATGCGCCCCCGCAATGCACTGCTGATGACGTCACATATTAAATCATTCATGACATGGTCAGTGACATCACTGATGACATCACTGATGACATCTCAAATGACATCACTGATGACATCATCCATGTGATCATCTGATACACCTCCTCACACCCTAAAATGCAGACTACCATTCTCGAAACCGTAGACACGCCAATACTAGTACAGCTACAATATTCTGTGCACTATGCAATGAGACCTCTAACCAGCTACCTACTATTGATACACTCTTCTAAATACCCAGTTAGTACCTATGCAGTCTAGGAATCCTTCTGTCTGTCCCATGCACTTCTCCATTCACCCATCCAGCACTATCTATGTATCCTATCACTCCACCAATACCTAAGCACTTATAAATTCAGCACACACTTTCTTTGCATCACTGAAAATACTCCAGTTATAAGTTCTATACTTAAGGAATGGCGTAGTCACTAACACAAGTTCAGGTACAATATTTTGTACACTATGCATGCACACCTCTAACCAGCTACAAACTATTGATACGTTCTTCTAAATACCCACTTAGTACCTATGCAGTGTCGGAATCCTCCTGTCTGTCCCATGCATTTCTCCAATCACACATCCAGCACTATCTATATATCATATTACTCCACCAATACCTGAGCACTTCTAAATTCACTATACACTCTGTTTGTAATACTGTAATTATTCTAGTTACTAGTCATGAACTCATGGGATGGCCTAGCTACTAACACAAGTACAGCTATAATATTTTTTGCACTATCCAAGCAGACCTCTAACTAGCTAAATACTATTGATAGACTCTTCTAAATACCCAGTTAGTACTCATGCAGTGTAGGAATTGTCCAGTCTGTCCCATGCACTTCTTTAATCACTTCTCTACCGCTATCTACTTATCCTATCACTCCATCAATACGTAAGCACTTATAAATTAAGTGTTCACTCTGTTTGCAGCACTGTCATCATTCCAGTTACTAGTGGTATTCTTATAAAATGACCTAGGCACCAACACAAGTACACATAAAATATTCTGTGCATAATCCATACAAATCTCTAAGCAGATACATACTATTGGTCCACTCCATTAAATACTGAAGTAGTACCCATGCAGCGTAGGATACCTCCTGTCAGTCTCATTCAATTCTTCAATTACCATCCAGCAATATGTTCTTATTGTCAGACTGCCAATACCTAAGCACTTATGGGGTAGATTTACAAGCACCCTGCGCCACCAGTACGTCACTTTTTGTAACGTAGTGATGGCGCCAGGCACTCCTTCATATTTATAAGGAGAGGAAAAACCACCCTGCATGGTTTTTCCTCTCATTGTAAATACGACCCTTTCATACACAGAACTTTGCGTTGAAGGGGTGTTCCATAGGTGTTGCTGTGGGTGTTCCCAAGCAACACCGATAGAACAAGACACATCTCCAGATTTATAAGAAATCAAAAATCTGGAGATGTGTGTGAATGCTGCGCCATCCTAGAGTTGGTTTAGCAAGGCGCAACATAGAGAATTGTTTTCATTTCTCCTCATTTTTTCCTCTTTCAATGCATGCTGCATTCCACAGCATACATTGAAGGAGGAAAATGCCTTTACTGATTGTTTTTGTGCAGGAAGGGACACCTTCCTGCACAAAAACAATCTCCTCACGAAACAGACATCCTTGCACCATGGTGCAAGGGTGCCTGTGTCACCGCATGGTTGCAGTTTGTGCAGCAGTGCAGAGGGAAGCACAGAGTTGCAACATATTCATGTACATATGTCACATCCCTGTGCTTTGGAAGCGTCAGAGTGCAGTGCAGCTACAGAGCTTGCAGTGTCACGCTGCAGTACTTCCTCATAAATCTTCACCTATAAATTCACCATACACTACTAATGCATTCTTTCAGTCAATCATACTGTATACATATATTCAACCAAACTTTCACACATTACCTTGCAATTATAGTTCTTTCTTTAACCAGAAAAAGTAGTTTTTCTTATTTTCTTTTTTTGAACAATTTTGTATATTTTTGGGTGTTTTTTTCAAGAAATGAACAAAAAAAAGAACGAATAAAACAGAAAACTTTTGGAATTACTTATCATTTCAAAAACAACAACAAAAAAACGATGGTTGCATTGCGCAGCACAAACTGCATTCACTGACTGCTCACCGAAGCATATAAGTTTCTTACACTTCACGCAGTGTTGCTTGAGAAAGACGAATTCTGGCCTAATGTCCATTGCAAGTGTTCCTGAGGACTCTCCAGATGTACTTGCCACAGCAGGTGAGGGGTTCAAAGCAGCTTGCCTCCTTTCTTCCCGAGCAAGATTGAGAGGATGTGTGGTCCGGAGATGCTTGTACATAGAAGCAGTGCCACAAGAGTATTTTTTTTCACTGCCTCTTGACAGGACTCGGTCACCAATTTTGCACATCACCTTTCTCTCATTTACTTTCTTCTCTCCAGGTGGAAAAGTGAAGAATTTCCACACGACAGATTCCGCCCTCTGTGGACGTGGTGCCTCCTGCATGAATTCTTCTCCAGACGATACTTCCTCCTGCTGCTGTCCAGATGCCATTTTGTTTAATATTTTTTTAAAACACCAACAAAAATAAGCAAAAAGGGTTATTGTAGGAAAAGAGATGTTTCTCTAAAGATGCTCCAACAAGAATGATTAAAATGGGTGAGGTCCTTCAATAGTTACAGTTGGAAATGTTATGAAGCAATCAAAGTCACTCAGAACATGGGATTTGCGCACTCTGTCCTCACGAAGCACGCACCCGACACGACTTCGCGAAAATATATTTTAAAATAATATAAGTTTAATATATTATTTTTATGAATATCTTAGATAATCTTTTGCCCTAATATGTATATTAAAGACACATACATATCATTTTAGAACATAAAATATTTTTGCAGGAGTCGCGCACCGAGTGTGCCCCAGCACGTATTTGATGTCATGCGGGACCCGCCACCGCGCAAGCGTCGCGTACAGTATTGTGCATGTGTTGCGAATGCGCGGGAGCAGGAGTCACGGACTGGTCGCATACCAATCGCGCACATCACATAATATTAAATGTACATGATGTAACTGAAAAACACGCAGCCGTCGCACACCGTACGCGGATACTTCACCACTTTTCTAAAATGGCGGCTACAATCCGTGCACCCACCATGTGTACACTTTGGGAGCGCGACTCCAAAAAATGTTGGGAAAAAAATAAAATAATATAAATATATTAAAATAAAAAAATAAAACAAAAAATTAAATAATATTTCAGTTTGATTTTTTTTATTTTTTTGCAATTTTCAGAAAAATATATAATGGTATTTAACGAATAGAATATTTATGAATAAACGGTTAAAAAACTGTAGAAAATCAGTACCAAAAAATAGGTATAACTACATTTACACTTAAAAATTAGCATTTAAAAAACCTTTGAAATTCACTGAAAAAAACAAAGGTTTCAGAGTCGTTATAGTTAGAAATTAGCTTTTAAAAAAGCTTTTAAATTCACAGAAAAGGTTTCAGGGGTGTTATAGTTAGCTGGGCATTTCACTCGTACAAAACCATAGAAATTCCTCCGTTATAGTTAGTTCTGCTAACTATAACTCGCGCACCCGCAATACACTGCTGATGATGTCACATATTACATCATTCTTGACATGGTCAGTGACATCACTGATGACATCTCAAATGACAAGGGTGTAATAAAGAGCATAAAGCTCAAAAATCAAATCAAGTCATGAAGAGTAGCTCAAGATACTCAGCTGAGTCTCAGCAATATAAACAAACAGTTGCTGTAGCAATCTGTAAAAATCAAGCATCGAAAGTAAAGTAAAGGATGTATAGAAGCAGCAGTAGCCACAGCTGTCAGCAAGGGAAAAGGGAAGGTGTCTGGAAGGTTGAAGAATCAGAGCCTCATAACTATCTGAGAACACATACTAGTA
>NW_028248932.1:0-34515 GCF_964263255.1 Lissotriton vulgaris
GTGCTCGTGGAGCACGGGAACAAACAAGCATTGGCAAAGAAATAGCAGCAAGGCGCAACGAACAAGCAATGGCATCTACAAATTTACCGACAAACACCAGAAGTGAAGGGAGCGGACGCCCGCCCCTGTGCCCAGAGTCAAGAGTCAGGAGTGAACCCACCTCCTCAGGATGTCCAACAATCGCGCGCAGGATGCTCCCGCTGGAAAGGAGATCAAGGGCACGCATCTGCGAGCGCCAGAACCCCTAACAGTCACGACTGGGAGCAGCATGGGCCTCAAGTGGCAGGAGTGGTTGGAGGATTTTGAAGACTATGTCAAGGGCTCCAGGATCGAGTCCGACGAAGACAAAATAATTACTCTCCGCAATCTAGGAGGGCGCGAGATCAGCAAGATAGTGCGAGAGATCCCGACCACTGATGGCGACACCTATGTCAAGGTAAAGGACATATTGAACAACCGTTTCTTGCACAAACGAAACGTTGATTATGAGAGACACAAGTTTCACCAACAGCACCAGGACAAAGATGAGCCACTAACGTCTTTCATACACCGGCTAAGGCGTCAGTCCAATACTGCGACTTCACAAACTTCTCCCCAGACGCGGGCCATCAAGTCTCAAATTATCTCGGGGTGCCATTCAGAGTCGCTGAGACGAAGACTACTAAGGAAGCCACAAGAGCTGGCAGAAATCGAGGAGAACTCACGAATATATGATCAAGCTGAAGAAAATGCAGCAGAAATCGAAGTTAAACCCAGCACCAGCCGAGAACATGCCAACCGCGTCTCCGACCGCCGACACGGCCGACAGGCCTACCGAGGCAACCCACGAGACAGATCACGCCGATCCAAATTCTCACCTAGACGCCGGACAGATTACCGGCCCAGAGACTCAGAGAGGAGAGACCGACGACCCGAACGCACAAGACGATGCTACCGGTGCGGGTATGATTACCCTCACATTGACTCGTGCCCCGCCATGGGCCAACGCTGTCGAAAGTGCGGCAGATCCAACCACTTTGAGGTCATGTGTAGCGAGTATCACCGAGAACAACGTAGCGGTGCTGATCGACGCACCAGCCAGCCGAGATCTTCAAGAACAGAAACCAAGCGGCACCACGCCAGAGCCGTTCAGGATGAACCTGCTCACTCCCCAGCGTCATCTCACTCCAGCCGCGAGTCCAGACGGTCCAGATGGGATCGCCGATCCCCTTCGAGAGAATCCAGATCCTCCTCCTCCAGGAGATCGGGCTACACCACCGAGTATGTCAACATCGCTGACAACGACCAGCTCAAACGCTACCCCCGGCTTGACATCATGGTGGGCAATCATGCAGCAAAGTTCGTCATGGACAGCGGTGCCTCTCTCAATTACATATCTGTTGCTGAGCACGAGCGCATGGTTCCCAAGCCTCACCTGCGCTTTGCACCCGTTCGAGTATACACATGGATGGCGAGGAAACCACTCCCATGCCTGGGGAAGTTCGACACCACCCTCACTCACGGCGATATCACCATTCCCGCCATCATTCACGTTATCAAGGGACCAGACGCCGACTGCCTACTAAGTCTTCCGACTGCTGAGCGCCTACGCCTTGTTCACATCTCTTCAACATAAACGACAGCTCCAACTATGTCGTGAAGTACCCTGCCCCTCCTTCAAGGGCTTGGGCAAACTAAAAGGCCGACAAGTACACCTGCATATCAACGAGCGAATCAAGCCCGTTGCTCAACATCCACGGCGAGTGCCGTTTCACCTGCAAGCTGCGGTGGCCCAAGAGCTGCAAGACCTTCTGGATGCCGACATCATAGAACGCACCGAAGGACCCACTCCTGGGTGTCCCCGGTGGTTGTCGTGCCAAAAAAAGGGACCCCCGAGAAAGTCCGTCTATGCGTAGACATGCGCCTCCCGAATACAGCAATCGAAAGGGAGAGACACCCCGGCCCACACCTAAGCGATATGATTACAGCCCTCAATGGAGCCACGGTCTTTTCCAAGCTAGACCTCAACAAGGGATATCACCAGCTCGAGCTAGATGACAACTCTCGCTCCATCACCACGTTCGCCACACACCTCGGCCTCTTCCGATACAAACGCCTCAGTTTTGGTGTGTCCTCAGCAGCTGAAATTTTCCAAGAGACAATTCGACTTATCATCCACCACATTCCAAATTCTCTCAACTACAGCGATGACATTCTGGTGTATGGCGCCAATCTTCGAGAGCACGACATCGCCCTTGACCGCGTCTGCAGGGCCCTGCTAGACGCAAACCTGACCCTCAATAGGGACAAGTGCGAGTTTCACCAATCGACACTGAAATTCTTTGGACACATTTTCTCATCCAACGGCATGAAACCAGATCCCGACAAGGTGGCTGTGCTCAACAATACCAAGAGCCCTGAGGATGTAAACGATCTACGCTCCTTCCTTGGGATGGCGAGCTACTGTGCTCGTTACATCCGTGACTACGCCACAATAAGTCATCCTCTGAGACTCCTCACGAAATCCAACCAGCCCTTTGAGTGGACCTCAGACTGCGAGCGTGCCTTCAGAGACATTAAGCGGGCAGTTGAATCATCCGACTGTCTGTCCTACTTCAACCCCAAACGCAAAACAGAGATCACCGTAGACGCCAGTCCCGTAGGCCTGGGTGCAATCCTGGCTCAATATGACGATGATTCTGACCAACGGAGAATAATCGCCTACGCCAGCCGCAGCCTCACGGACCCGGAAAGGAAGTACTCTCAGCCTGAGAAGGAGAGCCTGGCGGTCGTATGGGCGTGTGAGCACTTCCACATCTTCATCTACGGGAAGCACTTCACGCTCATTACCGACCATCAGGCACTCGTGACAATATACGGTAACCCGAAGAGCAAGATGCCCCCCAGGATTGAGCGGTGGGGCCTCCGGCTGCAGGAATACACCTTTACAATCATTCACAAACCCGGGAAGGGTGACAACCCTGCTGACTACATGTCTCGCCACCCTCGAGACTCTCCAGCACCGACTTCATCCATAGCCGAAGAATACATCCACTTCGTCTCAAACCATGCTCGCCCTCCAGCCATACCAATGGACACCATCCGCGAAGCAACCAACAAAGACGCCGTCCTGCAGATCGTGATGAAGCGAATACTGTCCAACAGGTGGAGACATCATCCGCAAGATGACGAAGAAAACTCCGAGGTCAGAAGTGAACTCCAAGCGTTCCGACACGTTGCTGATGAACTTTCAATCACTGAAGATGGCCTTCTTCTAAGAGACCACCGCATAGTCATCCCGGCCACCCTCAGACAAGGCGTAGTTGATCTAGCTCACGAAGGTCATCGTGGGGTCGTCTCCACCAAGAGAGCGCTCCGAGAGCGCGTCTGGTTTCCTGCGCTAGACCATATAGTCGAAGCCACTCTTAAGGACTGTCATCCCTGTCAGCTAACTGGTCCCAGCACGCCACCAGCACCGCTCCAAATGACCCCGCTACCTGACGGTGTATGGCAGGAAGTTGCAATGGATTTCTACGGGCCCCTGCAGTCAGGGAAATATGTGATCGCCATTGTAGATGAATATTCACGGTTTCCAGTGGCTCAATTCATCCCGTCCACCAATGCCGCCTGTACCCTTAAAGTGCTGGAGGAAGTCTTCGCAACCTGGGGTGTTCCCAGAATCATCAAAACGGACAATGGGCCCCCGTTCAACGGGCACGAATTCAGTGACTTCGCGAAACAGATGGACTTCCAACACCGCAGGGTCACCCCGCTCTGGCCACAAGCCAATGGAACTGTCGAACGCTTCATGTCCACCATCAAGAAAACCTTCCAACGGGCCACGGCTGAAAAAAGGGACCTACAGGCAGCATTGAATGAAGTCCTCTGTGCATACCGAACCACTCCCCACTCCACGACGGGTGTCTGCCCTGCCACTCTCATGCTCGGGAGGACACCCAGAACTCGGATCCCAACCTGGGAAGGTGCACTGAAGAAGCCCCTCTCAGACCATCAGATCGAAGACATGGCTGCAACAGATCGATACCACAAAGAAAAGATGAAGGAACATGCGGATCTTAAACGGAGGGCCCGATCCCCTTCTCTCAAGGAGGGCGACAGAGTCCTTGTCAAACAAGAACAGCGCCAGAAAACTGACTGTCGTTTCAGAAACGAACCTCTTACAGTGGTGCAGCAGAAAGGCACAATGGTGACTGCAGAGTCAGAGAACAGGCGGGTCACTCGGAACGCTTCCCACTTTAAGAAATGCCCTCCTGAGAAGCGTGACTGCACGCCCCCTGCCTCCGTGCCGGAGAGCGCTGAGCACCCTGAGGCAAGCGCGCCTGACTCGGCACCCCGCCCGGAACCAGACCCCGTGGTCGAGACTGCTGTGACCACCTCGGGTCGCCCACGACGCCAGGTACAGCCTCCAAAAAGACTGATTGTTGAAATGGACTAAGTTCACTTTGCTATTTTGTTAAGAAGGGGGGAGATGTTGTATTGTTGACGGTCTAGTAGTTGGGGTGGGAGGAGCTAGGTGGGCTGAGGGGAAGAGGTGGGGTCAGGAACAGGAAAGGGCAGTTAGAGTAGGGACGGGGACCAAGCAAGAGGTAATAATAAAGAGCTCCTAAGTACAAGTCAGTGTCCACGTGTATATGTGGGTTGGGACACGACAATTCCCTGGCAGGCAGTCGCACTAGCAGAAACATTTCCACACAAGCTTGAAGCTGCCTATGTAAGCATTAAAAAAAACGGCACTTTAAGCGGCCATAATTTTATTTTACTGGCTACTGGCACAGTGGCTAACGCCGCCTAGCCCGACCCCCCTGTATCTGCCACAGTGCCACTGCCACTCCACCAAAAGCCGTCAGCAGGCCTGAGTGAGGCGAGTCCGTTTTTCTGCCCCGAGGCTCGAGCGAGACTGAAAGAAGCAAGCAGCGCGACGTGACTATGTACCTGATAACTTATAAACTCTCGACCCAAGACTAGAGGTTATAACTTATCAGGTACATAGTCACGTCGCGCTGCTTGCTTCTTTTACTTAGAAATACATGCAATTGGCTGATCATTCGATTCCATTTCGCACCAACGCACTCGCAGACAAAATCCCACACAAGCTGCCTGGGCTGTAATAAGCATAAAAAAAACGGAAGCACTTCCCACTGAGAAATCAGGCCTGTGTGAGAAATGCATTCAAACCAGGACACGAACTTGTGGAAATGCGCACACGTCTTCCTTTCAACTCCCAAAGCAGGTTCTCTTTTAATCAGTGATGATTTCTTGATTAAAACATGAATACAGAATTGCTGGAAAATACATTGATGTTCAAACTCCTCTGAAGCGCAGGTAGGGAAAAAATGCAGATACTGACTTCGGTGGCCTGTAGGAGTCATGGGGGGTGTCCTGCCTGGGAGGCAGGGGGGGTGATGTTAACCCCATGTCTCGGCTTTGCAGGGGCTGAAAGTTGGAGCGGGCCACTTTAAACATTGTGTTTTTTGTTTGTCTGTTCATTTTGATTGTCGTTGTTCCATCTTTAGCTGGAAAATAAGGCCCAGCCGACCTTCGGAGCTTTGCTGATGTCAGTGGTAAATGGATGGGTGAGTGGATGGATGGATGGATGGATGGATGAGTGAAAAGGTGGATGACACGTGAGTGAATGGGGGGGGGGTGGATGGGTGAACTTATGGGAGGATTGATGAATTGATAAGTGAAAGGATGAATGTATGGATGGATGAGTGAAAGGGTGGATGTAAGGCTGGATGAGTGAGTGAAAGGGAGGTTAAATGGACAAAAGGGTGAATAGTTGAGTGAAGGAGTAAAAGGGTAGATGGATGAGGGAAAGGATGGAGGGTTGAGTGACCGTGAAAGGGTGGATGGATGAGAGGAAGGATAGACGGATAAGTGAAAGGATGGATGAGTGATAGGGTCAATGGATGGATTCATGAGTAAATGGGTGGATGGAAGGATGGATGACTAAGTGTAAGGGGGATGGAGAGTGAAAGGGAGGATGGATGACTGAAAGGGTGGAAGGATGAGTGTCTGGGGGGATGAATGAGTAAGTGAAAGACTGGCTGGATCGGTGAAAGGTTAAATGGCTGGATTGATGAGTGAATGGATGGATGGATGAGTGGAAGAGTAGATGGATGAATGGGTAGGGTGAAAGGACGAATGGAGGGATGGATGATGAAAGGGTGGATGGAGGGATAGATAGATGAGTGGAATGATGGATGGATGGAAGGATAGATGATGGATAGATTTGCAACAGGTTGAATATTGTTATGGATGGTACACAGATAGAAGGACAGAATGAATGGTGAAAGATTGAATGATGGGTGAAAGAATGATTACACCTTGTAACCCCCATTATCTTAAGTAACATTTCCTATACATTGACTTTCACATGTATATGGGTCATTGTCTCTATATAAGATGTGTGTGATGTAACACTCTCCGACACCCTGTCCTACTTACTTGGGATGAGTAGCACTATAAAAGAAATTAAAAACACATGAGAGAGGGTCTTTGTGAAGATGAGGGGCACCATTGGAGGGTGGTTGCAAGGCCGAACTGGCAGGACTGGCTATCAGGCGTTTTCATGGGAGGCTGGAAAGGTAGGGTGGGCGCTGTTTTGTTAGCACAAAAAGACCTGCACATTTGCTCAAAGCCGCATGCATACTCAAAAACCATGAAGTGCACGATTTTCTCAACCTAATATACATTTATTTTCACTTGTACTTAAGTGGTTGTCTATTTACTTACTTTATACTATTGCGCAACCTCCTCTGATGTGTTTTAAAACCTTACCTTTTGTCTTGAATTTCAATCTCCCGTCCTGAATTTCTGTCCTGAATTTTGACCCTTTGTCCTGAATTTTTATACTCACAGTCCTGAATTTGTACCCATGCCAGTTGGTCACCCTACTCACACGGTTATTTCCAGGTCACTCCCTGTAGAATGACTGGTGAACAGACGGCACGCTTGCAAGGTGGCTGCAGGGAGGCAAGGACGCCCTGGGTGGGTGTGTTGCAGAATGAGAGCGTGGTCAGTAGCCAGGAAAAGATGCCCCTGGCTCGTGCTTCGGGTCGACGCCTGGACACTTTTAACCAATCGCCGGCTACACTCTCCAAATTCCACACCATTTCCCCCTCAAGTGGCCAGCGTGCGCCTGGATGTGGCGTCCAGCCCCGAGCCGCCAATTTTCAACGGGTTCTTAATCTTTTCATAATGTGAATTGTAAATGCCTGGCTTTAGTGTTCTGAATCTGCGCGAGCAGAGAGAGTGTTCGGGCATCTGATGGGCACCACTCACTCACAGCTCACAGAGAAAGCGGCTCCCTCCATTATTAATGCATGGCCAGTCAGTCGCATCAAGATTAATACCTTTTAGGCCGGTGGTGCGCGCTTTGTTTCGAACAAACCAATAACGTCAAGCCGAGTGCCAGGCTGTAGGCAGGGGGCGCCCGCCCCGCAGCTGAACCCGCCTTCAATGTCGGCTCGCATCCATGCCACTTTATGGCGGCCATGTTATGGTAAAATAATGATGCAGCTTCGACTGCCATGTTTGCATTGTGATAGTACGCTTATATACGTCTAGAGATATTGTAATTGTATTTATATTGCGCTTACTACCTCTGGCGAGGCATTGAAGTGCTTTTCAGCGAGTAGTATGCTACTCCTGAACCCAAAAAGGATTATGCTGGATTAGTAGTGGGAAATATGATTTGTTAAGGCGAATGGTGGACATGAGAGTCTGTTAGTTGGATTGAGTAGGATAACAGCATGTCAACAATAGTGCATACAAAGTAGTCCCATTTTGAGCAATCCCCTAAGAAAGACCTCATGAACTTTGTTTGTATGCACCTTATTCTTTCCTGCACTAGACTGTAGGCTAGAGCCCTTCGTTCAAACATTTTCAAATTGTTAGTTACATTGCATTGGGTCTACCGCGAGCATACCATATGCCTGCACCACCATTCTGCTTGTCTGCTGATTCTCCTCCTGAATGTTCAAATCGGTAGATATTTGGAATACAGGCTCTGTTCACTGTGGCTTTTCTGAATTTCACCACCACATTCCCCAATACCCTTGTCAAAAACATTTGATAATGCACAATCCCACAGCTACTTCGGTCTCAATTTATACCAGCCTATTATTAGTATGATCGCACTTTCCTTGGCTTCAAGAACAAAGGGAAACTCCATACTTTTCTGGAGTGCCTGTCAACTATTCCCCCTTGGAATTTGGCCACCCAGGGCACTACTCCCAGGCTAGTTGTCTGCCAAATAAGGAGCTATCCCACTTATTAGTGGCGATCCACCATCCAGTATGATCTGTTTAGTAGCACACTGCACTCCTTGTCTTGCAGGCCAGCACTCTGTGAGAGGCTGAGCTGAGCAAACAACTCAGGCTGAGGTGCTCGGGGCCCCCTCCGTATATGCACAGCTCTGTGTGTACATGCTGATGACAGGACCGTCGCAGGTGCAGGCAATACATCAGAAATGTGTAATTATGATGATGAATCAATCATCATCATGATTACAATTTTTGATTTGGTGCGCTGTGCGCATGGTGCGGGCGGCCAGGCCGGCAGGCCGCGATGTAAGTAGGAGATCTGAACTAAGTTAATGCAGCAGGCTGACTGGCTGCTTTGTTCGTTCTCCTACTTTAATCACGGCCTAGGCATGGGTTGGATTAATATTAGTGATCAGCAATTGCTGTAACTTTGAGGGAATGCCTATGGGTAACCTGATGTTCTTTAAGGTCATCATCTACTGTTTACTGTGCTTTGAAGGTTGATACAATTTGAATATGTAATGAAAATGTGCTGTAAAATTCACCATTTTGGTCTGTCGTTTTTCTAAAATTTCTTGGGGGTTGAACCCCCCCAAACTCCCCTCGTGGCCGTCAGGCTGCGCTCGCTCGCTACGCGCCGGACGGGGGCTGGCTCGCTATGTGCCGGATGGGGGCTGGTATGGCAAAATTTGCCAGGGCTGCTTTCAGTTCCCAGTCCGGCCCTGCCCGTCCCCCGCGAGCAATCAGGCTTCCCGGACCCCCGCCCGCCCGACATTGTGCAGCAGCCCGGCCCCCCGCCCGCCCTGACATTGTCAAGCAGCTCGGGCCCCTGCCCGCCCCGTCCCCCGCCTGCCCTGACCCCCGCCTGCCCGGAGCCTTACCTCAGCCGCAGCTCCTCCCCCGCGCTCCTCATTTCACCGCTCCGTCGCTCCTCGCCGCTTACCGCTCCTCCCGCCTGTCTGCCGGTCCTCACCGCCATTCGACCGTTCGTCACTGCTCCTCCCCCACGCCATGTCCGCCGCTCCTCTTCCGCTCTTGCACGCCGCTCCTCCCCGCGCTCCTGATGTCACCACGCAGGTCGCGGCCGGCGCTACTTGCAAGGGACTACTTTTTTTTATCATCAATTTTTTAAATAACGTATATTTTTTTTCATTTATATAGCCTATGTCCATCTGCACACCCTGACGATTACAATGATGTATCGGGTGTGTGGATTGGCGCTGTGGTTCCAGAGTTTACCCGCCTCAAAGGTGCAAAGTTCTTCCTTTATTATAGTAGTATAGCTTGTTTACTTACCTGCAATCATCCATATTCGGTGTTTATCACCACCAACCTTGACCCTCCCCCCCGCGTCTGTCTGCCCCACCGCAACTCCCTACACGGGCCGCGGCTGGTTGCGGCATATACCTGTGGATATGTGCGACGGAACGTAACACCCGGCGGAGATGTTGCAAGGCAGCTCTGGCCTGTGGAGTCAAGATGTAACCCAAGAATCGACTCAGCACCCTGTCATTCTGCGCAAATCATTTAAACTCCTTGTGCCTACAAATGTGTAACTAGTATGGTTCTCTTGTAAATGCCAATAGTGACAAGTTCACACTGCAGGAAACTGCAAAACATAAAGTATCTGTTGTATATTATGACAGCTAGTGACGGGAAGGGGAGGAGATAGTGACGGCAGGTAGGCAATGGCCCACTGCCCTCTCACTTCCCAAAGCGATACCAAAGAAGATGATGGACGAGCGCTGGAGCAAATCAAACACTCACCCCCAGTCGACTGATCTGGGTTTCATCCATCACCATTCTTTAGCTCACTCCACCACCCCAGTTCAGACTTGGTCATATGCAAATCAGTCTGAGCCTGTGCCTCATGTCCATCATCCCCTTTGGTATCTCTCACCTCACAAGGCACGCTATTGTGTGACGTCCTTTCAGCACGGTTCACATGTGCACCGGGCAACCAGACATTTTAGCACATGGTAAATGCCTGGACATTAGGCTTCCAGCACCTGTATGGTGATTCAATGTTATTTCTGTTCATTGCATGGTTTGCAACCTTCCAAGCACATGGAGGTAGCCATAGATACTTTGTGCTTTTGGGTCTGGTAGGTGTGGCTGCTCAGCAGCTCAGGCAGTATTGGTGCTCAATATTCCTACCACCCCCCCAGCCCCACACCTTTGCTCCTGCTCACCCATAAGAGTGCAATGGTAGCAGCGGTGACTCCTCCACTAAGGCGGAGGAGCAATGCCCCCACTGCTATTCAGCAGTGCAAAAAAGGAACAATAAAATGATAACAACACTTTGTTATTATCATTCAATTTCTCAATGAGAGTCACGTTAGGGCGGGTGGTAGCAGCGTTGTGATTGGCTTAGGGGAGCCTGGGTGTTTCCTGCTTATGGGAGTCAGATGGAGAAGCGGAGGAGAGGCGGCGACCGAGGAAAGGTAAGTATTATATAATTTTTTTCCCCCACCTTCCGCCTCGCCACCCTGTTCCGTAGCAGCCGCCACTGAGTGGTAGGACAGAGAAAGGAACCAGGAGAAGAAGGTAGTAGTGACTGTAGATCAATTTAGTGTTTCTGGTTGTGGGCCAGAGGATGGAGGGGAGTAGGGGATAAGGAACAATTAGGTAAGTAACCCTAAACAAGCTGTGTATCTACAAAACCTACTCCTAGATCTTTTCTGAGAGTTTTAAACCTCAATACTTTGCCACATATAAAGACCAGGGACACTATTTTTCTTATTTAATCTACACCTCTTTTTGCAACAACCAAAAGGTAAAATCAACGAGGTGAGTTGTGAGGGGGAAGAGGACCATTCCATTAATACACCCCAGGTTCACGCACAGACATTCTCTATAGACATTATTACCCTCTGGACTACGATGCATCCTGTAAGACACGTCACAGGATATGTACGTGGTTATCTCAGTCTTTGGAGGGAGGATCTATCTACCTCCATTTCTGTGAGTGATGCTAGCCGGAACCAATCTGGGTAGCCATCCAATGCATGTTAGTGGAAGGACCTAAAGAACAATTTGTCACACTTAGATAAAATTTCTATTACTACAGCCTTAATGTACTCTTCTGCAATGCACCTTAGCATGCACAGAATACACTGGAATGTCCTTTTCTTTTTTAAATCTACATATAAACCCGCCACTAAGCCATTATCTCTTACCTTGGATTTGCTAAATTTAAAGAGACTTTCTCAGAACCTGGAATATAGCACACCTGTGATATGTCCATACAATGTGCTATATTCACACAAATGTGGAATGCACCACCAGCACTTAGAATGATCATGTCCATCCACTGTCGATTTTATATAAACACTTTCTTTATTCTTCAAATTCAGTAAAATGACAGGAAAACAGCAGATGAGTTTTGTCCAACAGGACTTTGCAAGTCAGTCTAAATCATATAAAGTAGTAGGTCTGTAGTGAATAGCAGGTTCCTGTAATTATCCTATTTGGAAAACTATTCCCTCCTGAATCCAGGGACAGTTAAGATTATAAGGCTCCTGTGCCGTATTAATGTGAGGACAAGAACGTCAAAGTTAGCGTCCTCCTCAAATTCTAAGAATGAAGAGAGTTTTTATATTAAATAGACAGTGGATGGACATAATCATTCTTGGTGATGGTGGAGCATTCCACATTTGTGTGAATTTGGACAAGAAGACAAAAACTTCCAACAGAGCATTCTCCGGAGCAGCGCCAAGAATTTGGAACTCGCTTCCACCATACATCAGAAAAATCTCCTCTACTCCTTTCTTTAAAAAGGAAGCAAAATTATTCTTGATGAGCAAATTCCTTCCTTAAATCCGCACAATCACGACACCAGCTCTACAACCTCCTAACTACCTCTACTTGCGGGTCACTGAGACTGCGAAGTTAAGACCTACACGAACTTGAACTTACTTTCTTGTACAGAACAATTCTCAATGCTGCTATTCTCTGTTAGTTTTATATTATGTTTTTTTGTATGCAATGTTCTGGATTAAATATGTACACCCTGCTCTCTATGTAAAACGCGCTGATACCCTATCTTGGGTCATGTTCGCGCTATAGAAAACTCTAAAAATAAAAATAAATAAATTGGTTTTGGAGACTGCTCCTTGGAAACCGCAGGAGCAGGGGATATGCACACTGTTTGAGCAAAAAGGCTCATGATCTGGGACTCTTTTGGGTGATTGTTGTGTGGGGAGGTGCGTCAGAAATATACAGAGGTATACTTGTTTTGGCTTGCTGTTTCAAGTTTGACAATGTACTGTATCTTATTTTACCTGTGTCCTGTGTGTCCACTCTCTACCATGGATATGACACTGCATGGAATGTTGCTATGTCACTTGCAATGTTGGTCTGTCTGGAACAGGGCTATCTGATGCTCCCGGGGGGTATTCTGTCAATGCATATGAGTAAACTGTAACTGAACCTGATGTTTCTCGAATCTATCCGGACGTGTCAGTAAAAAAGCTACCTGTTTGTGCTGCGGAGTCCAAGCTGGATACTATACAATAGGGGCTTCACAACACAATGTACAATGACCTAATTTGACTAACACACCTGATACAATGATTTGTAGATGAGAAGTTCTGGAGACTGTCCGTAAAGATCTGTAGTGTAGTGGTCACTGTATGTCTACCTCTACTCTCCCCTTTTTCAGCACCCTAAGACTTTTGGAACCATGCAAAAGAGAGTTGGGTGTCACTCGTTAACTATGAGTCTGACATGGGCTGTCTCATAATAATCTGAGCAACTTGATGCAAGTTTCACACCTAAGGGAACAGTGTCCTTGTTGGTCAGATTCTTTTGCTCTGTAGACTTTGAGGATCTGATATTCAATGTAATGTCCTGATAACCTATTTTGTGGACTTTTTGACGTTGTTATTTCTGATCCTCAGCCACTGGGCCACCTACCTTTAGGAGACAGACAGTTGCATTATACAAATAAAACTGTACTTTCTGTGGTATTTGATTTGCTTACTGACCTGGTATGTGTTTTTATCGGAGATATTGGTCATTGCTAACATTACTGCTATGTGTCTTCTCCAGTGCTGGCTGGGTGGCTAATGTAACGAAATATAACTTCAAGGACCTATCTGGGATGAACTGCACCCATGGCAACAATGGCACCGATGGCAACAATGGCACCGATAGCACCAATGGTACCGATAGCACCAATGGCACCAATGGCACCGATAGCACCAATGGCACCGATAGCACCAACGGCACCGATAGCACCAATGGCACCGATAGCACCAACGGCACCGATAGCACCAATGGCACCGATAGCACCAATGGCCCCGATAGCACTGTGACAGGTTCCAACGCCTTCTTCTGCTTCCGTGCAGCACGTAAGTACTGGGGAATTTCTTGGCACTGGAAGCTCATGGACCACACACTCATGCTACAGAAATGAGAACCACATTCACAGACATTGCATCACTCAAAAGGTTTGGGTCAATGCATCTCTTGAAAGCAGAAGTTAGAAGTCCCTTTTTAAATATTATAGAAGTATCCATTGCAGCATAGATTCTAGTTCCACTTTGTACTGTGTTCAATTGTGATATGTACCCCACTGTATTTATTTATAACGGTTAGTTGTAGTACATACCCCACAGCCCTGTCTTTTCGGTTCCTGATTGCCCTATATGGGCCAGGTGGGAAGCTGGCCTCTTAAAGAATGGTCACAGTCCAGTCCACAGAGGTAAACAGGTATGACTTAGGGTTTCTTGGCCCACCTTCAGTGCCCGGGCCAGAGCGACGAGGCAATCCTTGCAGAATATGCGTGTACCGTTAGTTGTAACAGCACAGCCAGTTAGGAAATAATTAACTAAACGAAACACAAATATGAAATAATGGTATTAATTGAACAATGTATTTAAAAAAACAAAAGCACTAGACAAAAATATTACTTTATGCAAAACTCACACAGCGGGTAAAATTTCTTCGTGAATGCTCATTGAAGAGGAGAGAGCTACAGAGATGCTACAAATAAGTCTAAGATACAGTTGGATTAGCCACTGCTATCCTCTGAAGGAGGTGTTTTAGAAAAAAAATTCAAAACTTCCTAGGTTGTGGCAATCTCCAGCAAATGACGGCAAGTTTCGCAAGACTCAGCCTAATTGGTAAAATAGTTAGGCGTACCTTTCATCCACAGTCGACTTTTCGGTAAACATTGTTTACAACGCGGTGTTTACACCGAAGTGCCTTTAAACGATGCCATTACAACGCAAGTCGTTACTACGACTTGCGCTGGATGGCGCTGTTGGACAAGGATTGTTGTAAGTTTATATTCCAACACCTTCCCTACTGTTACGTGGACTGGTGTTGGAATATAAAATTATAATATTCCAAAATCCGCGCCCTCCAACGCAAGTCGTTGTAACGACTTGCGTTGTAATGCCTGCATTGTCAAGTACCGCGATGTAAAAGATCGCGTTGTACTGACATACATCCGACTGTTCTGCCCTTCTAAGAACTTAACCGGTCCTATCCATCCTACTAAAAAGGATTTCCAACCATACTTTCTAATACCGCAATAGAATTCTTGTTGAGTGCTGGAGAGCCGATTCACAAAAGTAATCTGAGACAAAATCCGAATTTTACGACTTTCGGTATTCATAAAGGTCATTTAGGAGTAGTAAAGTTAGGAATCCTCACTTTACTACTCCTAATCGTAAAGTTAGGATTTTGTCTCAGATTACTTTTGTGAATCGAGCCCAATGTGTCTACACAGGGGCTCATTTTGAAAAAAACTAAGCTTGTACAGTTCGTTTCCTTATATATTTTCAGATTGAATTTCCAGATCAGCGCCCGACCCCCTTTTGTTTGCTATTGTTCTGCTCCTAGTGAAGGAGACCGACCACTTTTTCACAAGTGGGAACCGAACTGGCTTTGTGCCAGAATTTGGTAATAGGCGTCAAAGGTCCTTTAGGTAAAGCAAGCATCTCAGCAGTTGTTGGATTAGGCACATAGAATCCCATGTCTCAAAGGTCCTAAGAGAAGATAGGATATATATGTATGTGTATGGAGTTTGTATAATACAGACCTATTAAGAAGGCAGAGGAGGGCTGTACAAGGCCAATTACAAAGACACAAATATTGATTACTTTGAAGGACAGTTGCTTTCTGAGAGTAGAAGGGGACTGCTACTGCATCATGATTTAGTGCTCTTTGTTGACGTGGCTTCTGTCAATTCTTATTTGGAGGAGGATTGGAGCATTCCTGATAGATATGAAAATGTTGTTTGCATCCTGGATGCATAGGTGCAGAGATGCAGACGCATCCTGGGTGCTTAGATATAGAAATGCAGAATGCATCCTGGGAGCTTAGGTGCAGAACACATCGACGGTGCATTTATGCAGACACATGGAACACCTCCTGCGTGCATAGCTGCAGATATGCAGAAGGCATCCTGGATGCATAGATGCAAGATGCGCAGTGCCGGCTTCTCAGCAGAGGTGGCCCACTACTTTTTGCAGTGTAGACAAAGGAAAATGAAAATGATAATTTTAACTAGAGGTTACTATAATTTGAGTTTTTCCGGTTGCAGCCTCTTTGTGGAGCAGGGCCTGTTCTCAAAGCAGCGGGAGGGGTAGTTTGCACTACCTATGTGCGCATGAGTGCTTATCCAACCCTCTCAGGACACCCAAAATAGTTGTGCGTAAATACAATGTTCTGCATGCAGGCTGTATTACAGCCTACGTAGAGTACATCAACCGCTGGAGTTCCGCTGGTCAACCCCCTCCTGAATCTTTCCCTGAGTCAGGGTGAGGTCCCGTCGGCGTGGAAACAGGCCATGGTTATTCCCCTTATTAAGAAGCCCGGTCTGGCCCCTGAGGTCTTAGCCAATTATAGACCTATTTCTCTGCTCCCTGCACTGGCTTAGACCCTGGAGAAGCACGTTCATAACGTCCTCTCCAATTTTTTGAAATCACACGACCTGTTAAATTCCACCCAATCGGGCTTTCGCCCTAATCTTAGAACGGAGACGGCGCTTCTGGAGGTCTCCGAGGCTATCAAGGAGACGTTGGACGTGGGTGGCAGAGCCATGCTTATTATGCTGGACTTGTCGGCGGCCTTCGACACCGTCCCCCATGAAGATCTGCTGGTCAGACTCTATGAGATCGGTCTGAGGGGAACGGTGCTCAGCTGGTTTACTTCCTTCCTGGCTGGCCGTCGACAAACGGTCTGGGCCTCCTCTAGCTCTACTGAGATGCTGCCATTGGGAGTCGGAGTCCCGCAGGGCTCGGTATTGAGCCCGACTCTTTTTAACATCTTTATGACCCCTCTGGCGGCTCTGGCCGAGTCTTTAGGGGCCCAGATCGTATCCTACGCATATGACACCCAGCTGCTTTTTACCTGCAAGAGAGGAGAGGATTTTGATGGAGAGAGCATCCGTGAGTGCCTGAGTGCTGTTTTTAAGTGGCTCCAACTGAACAGCCTCAAGCGCAACTCTGACAAATCAGAGGTGCTCTTCTTCGGCTGTCAATCCGATCCAGACTGGCAGGTATGGTGGCCGGCTGATATGTCTCCTCCTGGGCGATCGTCTCAGCTCGCTAAGAACCTGGGGATCAAGATAGACAACGGTCTGACTCTAAGATCACAGGTCCTGGCCCTTACTGGCACCTGCTTTGGCCTGCTCCGTATGCTTCAGAAGTTCTTCCCTCTGCTCTCCGAGGACCACAGGAGGGTGACGGTACAGGCCTTGATCGGTTCACGTTTGGATTATTAAAACGTCTTATATCTTGGCCTGCCGGAATATCTCCTGCAACGTATGCAGGTGGTACAGAATGCGGCAGCGTGTGCCATTTTTGGCCTGCATAGGCGAACCAGAGTCTCTGGCTTATTGTAATCGCTTCACTGGCTGCCTATTCGCCAGAGGATAGCTTTTAAAGCCTTAACGCTCGCTTATAAGATCTTTTATGCAAGATGGGCTAAATACCTGCAGAAGAGGTTTTTTGCCTATCGCCCTCTCCGATCGTTGAGGTCTGAGTCTCTGTTCTTGGCCACTGTTCCTCGTGTGAGGAAGACACGCATGGGAGGTCGCTCCTTTAAGCTCCGGGCCCCTCAACTCTGGAACTCTTTGCCCCTGACTCTTCGTAGCACTTCCAATCTGCTGGCTTTTAGGAAGGGTCTGAAAACCTGGCTCTTTGCCTCTAAGATTTCTGCCCTACTGACCTGTTTTTAGCTGTTTGTTGTGTTTAGCGTTTTCAGCTTGTCAATAAAGCGCCGGGACACTCATTTGAGTAGCCGAGCGCTATAAAAGACACAAATTAACATAACATAACATAACATAACATGCCCTCCCCTCTAACTCCTGTGGGAGCACTGTGTCAATGTGATTGGCTGCAGGGAGCCCTGGTGCTTCCTGCTTCTTGTCTCCCCCAAGAAGCCAGGAAGAGGCCGTAGGAGAGTCTGAGGCCGGCCAGGAGGTAAGTGATTTGTTTTTTTATGCCATGCCGCTGGAGATAGAGAAGGCATCCTGGGTGCATAAATGCAGAGAGACAGAAGGCATCCTGGATGCATAGATGCTGGGTTGCAGAACAGTACATGGATGCATAGATGCAGAGACAGAATGCATCCTGGATGCATAGATGCAGGGAGACAGAAGGCATCCTGGATGCATAGATGCTGGGAGGCAGAAGGGTTCCTGGATGCATAGATGCAGGGAGACAGAAGGCATCATGGATGCATAGATAGATACAGGAATGCAGAAGAGTACATGGATGCAGAGATGCAGAGATACAGAAGGCATCCTGGATGCATAGATGCAGGAAGACAGAATGCATCCTGGATGCATAGATGCTGGGAGGCAGAAGGGTTCCTGGATGCATAGATGCAGGGAGACAGAAGGCAACCTGGATGCATTGATGCAGGGATGCAGAAGGCATCCTGGATGCATAGATGCAGGGAGACAGAATGCATCCTGGATGCATAGTTGCAGGGATGCAGACAGCATCCTGGATGCATAGAAGCTGGAAGGCAGAATGCATCCTGGATGCATAGATGCTGGGGAGGCAGAAGGGTTCCTGGATGCATAGATGCAGGGAGACAGAAGGCATTCTGGATGCATAGATGCAGGGATGCAGAAGAGTACATGGATGCATAGATGCAGAGATACAGAAGGCAACCTGGATGCATTGATGCAGGGATGCAGAAGGGTTCCTGGATGCATAGATGCTGGGAGGCAGAAGGGTTCCTGGATGCATAGATGCTGGGAGGCAGAAAGGTATATGGATGCATAGATGCAGAGATACAGAAGGCAACCTGGATGCATGGATGCAGAATGCATCCTGGATGCATAGATGCTGGGAGGCAGAAGAGTACATGGATGCGGAGATGCAGAGATACAGAAGGAAACTTGGATGCATAGATGCAGGGATGCAGAAGGGTTCCTGGATGAATAGATGCTGAGAAGCTGAAGGCATGCTGGATGCATTGATGCATGGATGCAGAAGGCATCCTGGATGCATAGATGCAGGGATGCAGAAGAGTACATGGATGCAGAGACACAGAGGGCAACCTGGATGCATGGATGCAGAAGGTATCCTGGATGCATAGATGCTGGGAGGCAGAAGGGTTCCTGGATGCATAGATGCTGGGAGGCAGAAGGGTTCCTGGATGCATAGATGCATGGATGCAGAAGGCATCCGTAATGCATAGATATAGGGATGCAGAAGGCATCCTGGATGTATAGATACAGGGTGCAGAAGTGTTGCTGGTTGCATAAATGCAGGGATGCAGAACGCATCCTTGGTGCATAGATGCAGAGATGCAGAAGGGTTCCTGGATGCATAGACGGAGGGATGCAGAAGGCATCCTGGGTGCATTATTATTTTATCTTTTTTGCACTTCTACGTCTCTGTCTGGTGGTGTAGTGGGGTGAATGTGGACCTAGAGCCACCAAACTGACACTTTGAAAGGCTAGAGGGCTAGTCATAATTTGTAGATGATGCAGATGGTGGTAAGGATGGCGTAGGCTGCTAGTCGAAACACTAGAAATCCACCAGGGAAGGGGTACAGGTTGCTATAATATGACTGCAGAGTTAACTGCAGAGTTAACTGTATTAAACAGGATAATATCGGAGGTAATGGTTTGATGCTTATCTCATTTTCCAAATTTGAGATCAAAATTAATGATAGTTAAATAAAAATCTTATGTAAAAAGACATAACTGCAACATGCAGCCATCACATACCAATGTGTTATGCAGCATCTAACAAAGGAAAAGCTGGTAGTGATATGCCCTGCACCCCAGCTTTCATAAGTGACTCCTAACTTTATTACTACTAAATTGAGAAAAATCCTAATTTTAAGACTTTCGGTATTCACAGAAGGAATTTAGGCGTCCTAAAGTTAGGAGTCCTAACTTCTGTGAATACCGAAATGAGTAAGTTCATTCTGTGAATACCAAAAGTAGTAAGTGCATTCTGTGAATGCCAAAAGTAGTAAGTTCATTCTGTGAATTCCAAAAGTAGTAAGTGCAATCTGTGAATACCAAAACAGTAGTAAGTTTAGGATTGAGTCTTAAGTTCATTCTGTGAATCGGGCCCCAAGTCTTTACAATGCATGCTTTTACCATGCATGCCTTTACAACAAATTTCGTTGTAAAGTCAAGATTAGAAAATATATATGCATGGTAAAGAGCACACCTCAGCTCCCCCAGCCCTGCAATCTACCCACCCCAGTCCTAACAACTACTGGACCCTCTACCCTGAGCCCTAAAACTCATCCCTCAGCCAAAAAACTAGCCTGACCCCAGCCTCCACACCAAGAGCCCTAAAACCGCAATTCCAGCCCTAAAACCAACACCTATCTCCCCATGCCCCCGGCCCCAGCCCGCTTACCAAGCCGGGTACCAGTCACTCCCGTCCCCACTCATCTACTCTGCATCTAGAGTGCTGGCTGCCTGAGCTACGCATATGCGTGGTTGAGGCACATGCATGTTAAGGCAAGCGTTGTTCCGCTTATGTTGAAATGGGACTCGTCGTTCAGCCCACGTTGTAAAGGCTGTTCCCCCTTTCCATGTAGGCATACCCAGACCCACTGAGCTGCCATGCAGTGGACGCCACAGGAGAGATCTAATCAGGCTCCTCAGCTGGCTCCCACACGCTCTGCACAGACGCCCCCAGGAATGGGCTTCTTACAAGGGATGCTTGCTCCGCTTCAGGTGGGAAGACCAAAGAGCTCCTGTCTGCCAACCAGAGCTCTGTAAAGAAACAGACAAGGCCCTGATGGAAGAGAGAAGAAATGTGGCAGGAGCCAAACCATCAATGAGCCCGGCCAGTGTGTCATTCCATTCTCTGGTTACCTATGACCATATGTACTCCGTGATGGACTGGGAGCTACATTCGTGTTAATACCAGCCTGAAGCGCAGCAAGCGCCTGGCAGTGCCCAGGATGACTGTGGGCGGTGGCATCATCTGCATGTCTTCAAGAACACTGTGGCTGCTCCCCAGGGCTGTCTGCCTGGCTGCAGGGCTGAGGGTCCCTGTCCACCCACTCCCAAAGGCTGACCGAGACCCTCAGGGTAACTAGGGATTCATCTGCCTGACTCTTCCCATGGGCAGTCCACTATGTCCTGAAGAGGGCAGCTTGGAAAGTCACAAAGCAGGACAACTAATAGGACGAGCTGCAAAAATAACTATAGCAATCATATAGTAATAGTGTAACATTGAAAATCTAGAATCTATAATAACATACTACCAAGTGTGGAACAGAAGGCGAATCTTATATCAGAGAAGAATAGGGCCAGCAATGGATGGACACGGATATTTAGAAGAAAGGAGAAAGGTACTCTGATTAGAGGAAAGACTTTTGGGGCCTACTTTACCTTTGCAATAGAGAAAGATCAGTCAGCAGGTATCGTCATACACTACAGCGGATAAGTGCACATTTTACTGTATTATTCATTTAAACGAAATACTAACATGTTCCTTCTCCTCCCCAGTCATGTCCTCCGGCCTGTATCCTGTTTACCCTCCAAGTGCCTCGCAGCTGCTGACCAAAACAGAAGCCACAAGCCTGTGTGTGTCACTGCTCGGTAGTTTAGCGACAAAAGAAGAAATCACGAATTCCAACCGGTCTTCACTACCCTTGGGCTTGTAAGTAACCTCGAGCGGTGTGTGTCATCGCTACAATCTAGTGTGGTTGCTAAATCAAATGTTTGCACCTGTTGAACAGTGTGGACAACATGTATGGGGTCGCAATCTTTTGGCCACTCTGGAAAGAAATGCCGCCGTCACCTAAAAAAGTAACATTTACCCATTAAAGTGCTGAAGTTACTAATGCGAGTTAATACCAAGTGCCTGGACTCTAGGAAGACCCACACACACAGGCACTCACACGCGTGCACCCACACGCGCTCTCTCTCTCGTTCTCTCTCTCTTTCTACAGTCAGTCTCCAAACATATATTTCAAACATTTTAAAGAGATCCTGTATTTTCATAAATTGCACCTATAACTCCAAGGAACAATCATAGAACCAAAATGACATACACATGATGCGAGTCACAGCAACTAGCAAAAGCAAAGAGAATCAAAGTAAAGTTTGCCACCTTGATTGCTTAGGAGTGATCCTGGAGTGCAGTCTACCTACCCCCAGATTTCAATTGGCCCTCCAGGGTATGTCCCCCAGAGGGCCCACGCCGAGTCCCTGGCTTTATAGGGATCAAGGGAGGAAGATTGACAGCACTTACTCTACCTGGGACTAACGCCAGGAAATCCCGAGAGGTAGCTGAGACCTTTAAAAGATGCAATATTAATAACAATTATTATGATAATAAATGAGCAGTCTCCCATGAAGGTTCACCGGCCTTGTAAATTGTCTCTCGTATGGTCAGCCAATTGGTCGTACCAGGTCCCCAGTCTTTTATTACAGAAAAGGTGAATCCTTCTTCATCTTTTGACCTCCGTCCAGAACCTCGACCGCACTCTATTCCACTCAACTCTGCGGACAGGCTCGTCAGTCTTTCTTACCTCTCGGTCTACTGAGGGAGACTTGAAGATTAATTCGGACTTTGTGTTGATGGAAGTCCTTCTGTTCACCCATGAGAATGTTAGCAGCAAATTAGCAGTCTACAGAGCTCCTGCTCTATAGGAGAATGCATTTGGAATGATCATACACAAAACACCAGTCTTGGGTTGTGGTGCTCGGTTGAAACCCTCACACACTGTCATCAGTGACACCTGTCCTTATGGACCAACCAGAGGTAAGGAAAAGGGTACGACTTCCCTGTGTGTGTGCTCAGACCTCAGGGGCCTCATCACCCCACTCTAGTCTGCATATTCTTCACCAAAATGGAGTCCGACACTAAAACTGTGCTTGGCTGAACATTCAAAGGTAGGGCACCCGGCAGTGGCATTAGGAGGAGGTGGAGGCTTCCCGATGATAGATGGCCTTAACCAAAGGTGCGCAGAGTGTGCGTGGGACACGTTACATCCTAGCATCCCACAAAGCACCGTGGACCTACTAAGTGACATCACAGTGCGGACTGTCATGGCTGCTGCTGAGTTATGCGACGCAGGGCACAGCCAAGTGTAGAGCTTAAGAAGTTTATTAGACAGCAAACAACCAACCCCCCCCCCCCCCCCCACAACATTCCTGCTCCTCATCAGCTGCCCGCTTCCCAAGCCGCCTTGATTCCTTCATTCTATAGAGTCCAGCAGTGAAGCATCCAGTTGCCAAGATATAATGCATCTCCCTTCTTTAATACACTAACAAAAATGCTAATAGTTGCTACAGTATAAATAATATATTCACACATCTAAATCAATTATTGAGCTACTTAATTCTTCATAATTAGCATACAACAGTTCCAAACGCAGTAAGCATTTGTATACCACTAAGGTGCATATTTTAAGTGCATACATTAACTTTAAACAGCTTAAGACTACACCCACAAACCGATGTCACGTTCTTCCTTACTGGTCTTTGCCTTCCTCTCCACTCAACAGGTTCACTTCTGAATCCAAAACTCTCTTTGGTTCAGAAAAGCGTGCCATAACTTTCCATCGCCCTATTACCAACTATTCTCAGTTCGGACAACGTGGCATAACGTTTCAGCACCCTGTGACCCAGACTCACCCTCTCATGCACACCATCCTCCAACTGCTTTACATTATGTCATTAAACATATAGAGCTTGACATTTCTCCATCTTCTTTTTTAACTTCCAACAACCCAACTCTAGATACCTAGACTCGACCCTCCTTGCTGGTCCCTCCACAGAGCAGGGTGCTCTCCCTTTAGGTAGGCAAAATGGAGTCTTACCTGTCTTAGAGTGCGGAGTGGCCATATACTTCCATGGCACATCTTTAACCACACTCCTCCAACAAGTCTCACTTGTCACTACCAACCTTAAGCTTTCTCTCAACATGCGGCTAAAGCGCTCCATTACACTCTTCCCCCTGGAACGGTACAAACGGAAGGGAAACATCATATACAACGCACGCATTACAGCGCGTGTCATTACAACAAATGTTTTACAATGCAAAATCCATTACAACGCATGACATTACATCGCATAATCCACTTCAACTCATTCCCCAAAGTAACAGCCCGGTGGAGTTAGATAAGTAATTGCATTGTAATGGATTATGCGTTGTAGTGACAGGCGTTGTAGTGACAGGCGTTGTAATGGATTTAGCGATGTAAAAAATGTGTTGTAATGACACACGTTGTAACATGTACGTTGTAAAGTGTCATATTCAAAACTGGATGCTTAATTCCCCTGTTTTTTAGGAAAGACTTAAACTCTTTCGAAATAAAATGGGGAGTACTAGTGGTCAGTATGGAGGCAGGATAACCCTCTCATCACAATACATCCTCACACAAAGCAACCACCTTTGACCTATTTACTTCTCTCATGCATTGTGCTGTGTATGTTTGTGTTTGTATCCTATCCTCATTGCCACTTTTGAGGCGCAGGGCACAGCCAATTCTAGAGATTAAGAAGTTCCCTAGGCAGCATACAAAGACCCCTGGCACATTCAAGCTCCCCAGCAGCTGCCAGCTTCCAGAGCCTCTTGGAGTCCATCACTCTAGACTCCAGCAGTGGAAGCATCCAGTTGGCAGGATACAACAACACTGATGACGACCCTCCTAGTGGAGCCGTGCGACTTTTTCGAAAGGAGAAAAGTCTTCAGCTGCTTCAACCTGGATGAGTAAATATCAGCGGCGAGCTGAGCAGACCACTCTGACTGGCATCTGTCGTGCTTCTACACATCTGTTGTAAACATAGGCCAGGAGAGCACAATGCCTAGGACATCACACTTTCCCATATCCTGCGAACACACAGATTGGGGGATGCTCGGCTACACAAAGGATAGCTGGCACTGGCTTCCTGAGACATTACCGTGAAAGGAGCGATACAAGTACAGGTTAGATGGTGTTTGGTACCAGAGAGAACCTCAGACGCTGCCTCAACTCTGAGAACCTTCCCTAATGTTCCAGAGAACCTCGATCTGCAGAAACTGTGATCTAGTCCCTGGCCTCAACGCCTGCTCTGCACACAACAGCCCCAAGCTTCCTGTAGGGTCGACTTTCAAGATGGCCGACACTCCAGATACCAAATGGTTGTCCTTTGGGATGATTCAACATTACTATGAAACTTCATACAAAGCAATGACAGAGGGGGGCCCCTTCGTGTATTGCTTGTTTCTGTTCTTTAGGCTAGCTCATTGGAATTCTGACAAGAATACGGCACTACTTAAATTTAAATTGGTCTGCCTCGGGAGAGTCAATTGTTTGTCCTGGCCAGAGTTTTGTGTTATCCACCTAAGACAACTTTATATAAAATATCTATCTAAATTGTGTTCATTGCCAGTGGAAGAATTTCTGAAGTATGTGCAACATTTGCAAATCCACGGGAATGCCCACATGTGGATTCCTGCACATTTTCAGGACGTACATTTGCAGACATAGAAATGTGCCAGCGAGTGTATTTTCTCCGTAAACATTTTTCTTTGTTTCTCCAGCAAATAAAATTGTTTTTCTTGTATGGAACCCATTTTTCTACACTCCGTCAGAAAACCAAGGGGCATATCATCAACGCTTTGCGATAACTATCACAAAGCGTGCTTAGCGCTCCTTTCCCTAACGTCCGCTATCGCAGGTTTTCATACCGGAGAGATCGCGTCATTAGCAACGCGTATCTCCAAGGCGATAAAAATTCCTGCAATAGCGGGGAAATCGCCGTTTTGCAGGGAACATCGCTGGTTTTCCAGCGATGTTCCCTGCAAAACAGCGATTACCTTTCTGATACTACCCTGTGGTCGTATCAGCATAATCCACCCACTATGTTAGGGGTGGTTAAGTCAAGAATTTAGCAGACGGTAGTTTTGGGAGAAAACAGCAGTTTTCTCCAAAAACTATTGTCTGCTAAAATGCTAGGGCATCCTTGCTGATAGCACGAAGCCACGCTATTGCTGTCCTGACATGTAGTGTATGTCAGGAACGCCCACTTTGCATCTCATAAGAGATGCAAAGGTAGGCCTAGTGCAAAGGGGTGCTAATATGTGAATATGCAGTTTAGCACCCTCTTGCTGATAGGGCGATGGTTTTATCTCCCCTATTCTGACTTTTAAAGCCAAAAAAGCGGAGATAAAGCCCTTGCTGATATGCCCCGAAGTGCTTTCTCCCCACTCTTACCCTGAAAATGTTTTTTCTCCTGCAATCGACAAAGTAAATTTGTAGGCATTATGAGAGTGTGAAACTGTGTCAAGAATTCCCGTCGGGAAGGAGTAAACCAGCACAAGGAAAAGACGGACTGCGAATCCCAGGATGCTTAGCGAGTAAGATGTTATGTAAACGGGAGAGCTGTTACATAACTCAAGGAAACACGCCCTATAAAAGGAGGAACCCAGAGGAAGAACACTGTCGGATATTGTGTTTCCACCGACATACCTGCTTCGTGAAGAGCAGCGTTCCGAAGAGGTACTCCAGTCAGGCAAGAACGGAGGTAGGTCGAGTCGTTACTCCCTGGGCCGTGTCTTGTCAAGCTTCACCTGTTCCTGACCCGGAAGTTCTACCGGACAACCATTGAGCTTCGCCTTGACTCGGCTGAGTCTAGGCGCCTTGGTACGTGTGCTGGTAGGAGCCTTAGCTCCCAGCCCGACCCAAGCTATAGGGACTACCAGCTGTAACGCACACCAGGAGTGTTTTCCGCGTCACAGTCTAGGAAGTCCACAGGATCGATCGAGCGGCTGCTCTCGATCCCTTTACCATACTCTGATTTGGGCATCGGTGACGCAGCACCCGGTGGTGACTTCGCGTCCCGGTGCAATACGAGGAAGAGGTTGAGCGGCTGCTCCCTTCAGGTAGAGACCCCGGCTGGGTGTTTCCCTGTCTCCTCTGTTCCCCCCATCACTCTTCGTGCCCCTCACAGCATACCGATTGGCATTGTCGGCCATTGCATATCTGCCCTCTGTTGGCATACGCCGGGACCGGCGTATTTTCAGAGGACGGTTAGGACCATCCGTGCTGTGGGTTGGTAACCTGGATAGACTGGAGGATTCCAGTGACTATAACATTTGTTTACTTATTGTATTATTTTTGCCTTCATTACAATAACTAACCGTACACAAGTGGTTGCGTCCTCATTATCGTGTCTGTTAACGATCCTGAGACGATCAGGACGTTACAAAATATCCGACCTTATAACATTAACTGTCTCCTGGTCGATAAACAGACATGGCAACACTTGATGATGTGCTGGTTGCTTTAGCTGCCATGCAAGTTGAATTGGCAGCCTCCAGGCAAGAGACGGCCGATGTAAAAGCCAGATTGGATGCTATACAGTTGGACCCGCTCACACCCAGCGCCTCCCTCACGAACCAAAACCCTGCGGTAGTCGTGGAGATGCCGGTTGCCATACCCTTGGCAACACCAGAGAGATACAGTGGGGACCCCAACACGGTACAGGTGTTCCTCACACAAGTGGCACTACATCTGTCGTGCAAACCCAAGGCGTTGCCCACGAGTCAGGCCCGGGTGGCTTTCCTTATTTCCTATTTGGCTGGAAATGCGGCACAGTGGGCCGTGCCTCTGGTGAGCAGAGACGACCCCATCTTATGTGACTGGGGTGCTTTCCGCGAAGAATTCCTGAAGGTATTCGACCGAAGGGCAGACTCGTACACGGCGGACCGTGAAATGCTCGAGTTGAGACAGGGATCCAACGACCTGGTACAGTATCTCAACGCGTTCCGTAGGTTGGTTGCGGAAACCAAGTGGCCTGTTGCTAAACAAACGGCGCCCTTTCATCAAGGGCTGTGCGATGAGCTCAAAGACGCCGTGGCTCATATTGACCCCCAACCCAAGACCTGTGAAGGTCTTATCAACCTGGTATTGCGGTTGGAACACAGGCTAAACGAAAGAAAGGGTGATCATGGGAAAAAAGGAAGAGCCCTTCCATCATATGTGACGGTGGGAAGTCCCGAAACCTCCACCGCATCCAAGGGAGAACCTATGGACATTAGCGCGATACGAGCAAGTCTCACAGCCACGGAGAAAGAGTCACGCCGTAAACAAGGATTGTGCCTATATTGTGGCAAAAAAGGCCACTACGTACGTGAATGGCCTGCCAAACCAAAGACCTCACGTTATCGGACCAACCGGTCGGTAACAGCCGTGGTGGATGTACCGGCGGAAAACTAGAGGACTCCCAGACCAATGAAGGGGCATCTCGGAGTCACGCATCCATCCCTTCACTATCCAACTCTGTCACGAAAGGACAACGACATCTATTTCTCACGGTGCACGTGGGAGTGCACGACCAGTGGATACCCGTTGTAGCCATGGTGGATTCGGGGGCCACAGGCATTTTTATGGACTACAACGAGGCATGCAGGCTAGGGCTGGTGCTTCTTCCCAAAGACGTACCCGAAGACGTCTATGCTGTGGACGGGAGACGATTGGTGACGGGGCCCATCGGGCAACACACGGGGGTCATTCCGGTGAGATATGGAAAGAACCATTTGGAACAGATTGACTTTAACATCATCAGAGCCCCCCAATATGGTGTTATATTGGGATTGCCGTGGCTACAGAAGCACAACTCCTCGGTGGATTGGCCAACGCATCGCATAGAAATGACGTCACCATATTGCTCACTGCAATGTGGAATGCGACCCGAATCCCCTGACGTAGAAGAGAACGGGAGACAGACGGTGGCTACAGCGGCTGAGAAAGATGTGGCACTCCCTCTGCACTATCACAGCTTCGAGGACGTCTTCGATGAAGTCAAGGCCGAGGTGCTCCCGCCTCATAGACTGTTTGACTGTCAGATCGACCTGGTGCCCGGAGCAAGCGTTCCCAGTGGCAGGCTGTATGCCCTGACGGAACCAGAAAACGTGCATCTCAAGGGGTACCTAGATAAACTCCTCAGGCTAGGATTCATCCGTCCGTCCAAGTCCCCGGCCGCCTCACCGCTCTTCTTCATCCCAAAGACCAACGGGGAGCTAAGAGCCTGTGTGGACTTTAGGGCGTTAAACGCAATCACCATCAAGAATCGGTACCCTTTGCCTCTCATCAGTGTTCTTTTGGAGCAGGTCAAGAAAGCTCATATCTACACTAAGTTGGATCTAAAGGGGGCATACCATCTTGTGTGCATGAGAGACGGGGACGAGTGGAAGACCGCGTTTAAGACCAGGTTCGGCCTTTTCGAGTACCTCGTCATGCCGTTCGGCCTGTGCAACGCCCCTGCAGCCTTTCAGTACTTTCTGAATGAGGTATTTCGAGAGGTATTGGATATATACGTGGTCGTCTATATCGACGACATACTCATCTATTCGTCCAATGTGGAGGAGCACATTCACCACGTCTCTACAGTACTCCGAAAGCTGAGGGAGAATATGCTGTTTTGCAAACTCAGCAAATGTGATTTCCACATCACATCTGTGGAATTCCTCGGGGTAATGCTGAGTCCGGACGGACTGGAGATGGCAGGGTGCAAAATCAAGGCGGTGAAAGAGTGGCCGGTGCCTCAAGGAGTGAAAGACGTCCAAAGTTTTATTGGCTTCGCCAACTTTTACAGGCGATTTATAGATGGATTTTCAGGGTTGGGGGCCCGATCACACAGCTGCTGAGGAAGTCCAAGGAGTTCGTCTGGTCCCCAGAAGCGAACGCAGCCTTTGAGGCCCTGAAAAGCGCCTTTGGTAAAGAACCGGTGTTGGCTCACCCTGATCCGGATCTCCCCTACGTGGTGGAAGGGGACGCGTCGGATGTGGCGCTGGGGGCTATCCTGTCCCAACGTAATCAGGACACAGGGGTGCTTCATCCTGTTAGTCAGAAAGAAATTCCCCTTGGGTTAGGTAGCAATAGTACAAAAATACTTTCAAACAACCATTTACGCACACAAATATAACATGGAAGCAATGTAGACAGATGAGATCAACAGTATATATGAAAACAATCTAAAAATCTATTTAAATTATAAAAACAATTTATTAAGGATCCATTACATTAGTTAAAAACAGAATAAGAAATTGGGAAACACACAAAGAAGGTACAATAATCAATAAAAACCACATTCAAATAAAAAGGAGTCTACAGGGAAAAAGGATAGAACTCAAATAGAAAGACACAGTTTTGAATTCCTCCTTGGTTTGTTTTCCCAGATTCACTCCTTAGGCGTCGACGCGTTTCGGCGGAGTATTCATATTAATCCGCCTTCATCAGGACAGTAATAACGTTTCCCAAATAAATTCTCAGACACTAGGTCGGTCTAACAGATATAGTAAGGGGTGTTCAACCTCCTTGTTGTCAGTTCAAGGTATGTATTCAGCGAACTCGTATATATAGAGGGACACAATAAAAAATTTTTGGGGGAGGTGTGAAGCGTAAATACGTCTATTTTCATTCGTCGAATGCTCCAGCTAACTGGCTGGTAGAGTTAATTAAAAGGCTAGTGCTAGAGCACGCAGTAGACAAGTGTTCAAATGCCGCTTTTCTCTTATTAGTCAGGCTTTTATATACTCTGTTACATCACGGGTTCAGGAGATATGGTCCAGTGATACCCGCTGTACGTAGGAAGCCTCTCTGTGAGCCCTTCCTTAATATCTTTTATCAGGCTCTTACAAGGTCGATGTCAACATGGGTTCGGAGAAAATTATCCAAGTATTCCCAACTGCGCAAGGAAGCCTCTCTGTGAGCCCTTAGGCGCTGTAGTTACGGACGTCCTGCGTGCTTCTGTACGTCTTCACGGCTTCATCCTGTGTCTTACATGTCCCGTAAACTCAACGACGCCGAACGCAACTACCACATAGCGGAGAAAGAGCTTCTCGCTATTAAGGACGCCTTCACCGAATGGAGGCATTGGTTGATGGGGGCAAGGCATGTGGTTTCGGTGTATATGGACCATAGGAACCTGCAGTTCATGACAGCCGCAAGACACCTTTCTCCCAGGCAGTTGAGGTGGATGATATTCTTTGCAGGGTTCAACTTCCACATCACGTATCGGCCTGGGACTGAAAACCGGAAGGCAGACGCCCTGTCGCGCCAATCTGCTGTTAAAGAGCCGATGCCTATTGCCGAACATTCCATCATTCCCCCTCAGATGGTATTGGGAGTTATCCAGCCGGATACGTTCCTGAGGGGAATCCAGAGAGGGATCCGGTCATTCGCATGGCAAAGGTGGCTCCTCAGTCACAAAGAATGGCAGGTGAAGGATGGGATACCCCTGAAAGGCAAGTGCCTGCTGATACCCACGCCTAGATTAAGGTAACAAGCATTCGTCTGGTGCCATGACTCTCCATGTGCAGGTCATTTGGGCTTCGAAAAAACAATGGCTAGCATGGGACGGCATTTCTGGTGGCCCACCATGAGAGTGGATGTCAGGAGGTGGGGACAGGCGTGTCCTACGTGTGCTACCATGAAGACCGACCCCGGCCGATCCAAGGGGCTCCTCCGTCCACTTCCGACCCCGGATAGGCCATGGGATAACATTTCACTGGACTTCGTGGTGGGGCTACCGGTAGACCAAGGGATGACAGCGATCCTGGTGGTTGTGGACTATCTGACGAAGATGGGACACTTCATCCCCTGCAAATGAGTCCCTACAGCCGGCGAATTGGCATCACTACTCCTGAAGAATGTGGTACGACTACATGGATTGCCAGGGGTGATAGTGTCAGACCGGGGGTCGCAATTCACGGCGCAGTTCTGGAAAACATGGTGCACGGCGCTGCACGTCAAAACCGCCCTGTCCACCAGCTACCACCCTCAAACGGATGGACAAACCGAGCGCCTGAATCAAACGCTCAAGCAGTATCTGCGATGTTTTGTGGACCAGGGTAAGGAGGAATGGGTTGACTTGCTATGGGTAGCGGAGATAGCATACAACAATGCCACTCACAGCTCCACCCAGTCATCACCGTTCTACAGCAACTATGGCCAGCATCCCAGGTTCTTGCCATTTCTCCATCCTCTCAAAGAAAACAGGATTCCCGCCACGGCGGACAGGGTAGCACGCATTAAGGACGCATTGATGCGCTCAAAGGCTGTCCTGACAGAGGCCAAGAAAAGGTACAAGGCAACGGCTGACAGGAAAAGACGGCCCGGGCCTCTGTACCGTACTGGAGACTTCGTCTGGATATCCACAAGGAACATGGGATTTCGTAAGAACAGTGTGTTCCATCCCAAGTTCATGGGCCCCTATCGGATTTCCAAGTGTATCGGTCCAGTGAATGTGAAGGTGTGTTTGCCCCAGTCGTTGCGGATACACCCTGTCTTTCACGTATCATTGATTAAACCAGCGACCTCCAAGCAGTCTGAGACACCTAGGCCGATATGTGTGGAATCGGAGGTGGAGTACGAAGTATTGGGCATACTGGCGTCCAAACGGCGTAAGGGCAAGCTATGGTACCTGGTGGCTTGGAAAGGCTATGGCCCAGAGGAGCAATCATTGGAGCCGGCTGAAGGGGTCCATGCCCCGCGCTTGGTCTCGTTGTTTCATCGTAGGTTTCCTTCCAGCGCTGGCCCCGTGGGGAGCCGCTGAGTGAGGGAGGATGTACTGTCAAGAATTCCCGTCGGGAAGGAGTAAACCAGCACAAGGAAAAGACGGACTACGAACCCCAGGATGCTTAGCGAGTAAGATGTTATGTAAACGGGAGAGCCGTTACATAACTCAAGGAAACACGCCCTATAAAAGGAGGAACCCAGAGGAAGAACACTGTCGGATATTGTGTTTCCACCGACATACCTGCTTCATGAAGAGCAGCGTTCCGAAGAGGTACTCCAGTCAGGCAAGAACGGAGGTAGGTCGAGTCGTTACTCCCTGGGCCGTGTCTTGTCAAGCTTCACCTGTTCCTGACCCGGAAGCTCTACCGGACAACCATTGAGCTTCGCCTTGACTCGGCTGAGTCTAGGCGCCTTGGTACGTGTGCTGGTAGGAGCCGTAGCTCCCAGCCCGACCCAAGCTACAGGGACTACCAGCTGTAACGCAAACCAGGAGGCGTTTTCCGCGTTACAGTCTAGGAAGTCCACAGGATCGATCGAGCGGCTGCTCTCGATCCCTTTACCATACTCTGATTTGGGCATCGGTGACGCAGCACCCGGTGGTGACTTCGCGTCCCGGTGCAATACGAGGAAGAGGTTGAGCGGCTGCTCCCTTCAGGCTGGGTGTTTCCCTGTTTCCTCTGTTCCCCCCCATCACTCTTCGTGCCCCTCACAGCATACCGATTGGCATTGTCGGCCATTGCATATCTGCCCTCTGTTGGCATACGCCGGGACCGGCGTATTTGCAGCGGACGGTTAGGACCATCCGTGCTGTGGGTTGGTAACGTGGATAGACTGGAGGATTCCAGTGACTATAACATTTGTTTACTTATTGTATTATTTTTGCCTTCATTAAAATAACTAACCGTACACAAGTGGTTGCGTCCTCATTATCGTGTCTGTTAACGATCCTGAGACGATCAGGACGTTACAAACTGGCTGCAGCGTTATAGTGGACAGACAGCCTGAAACCCGTGCGTTTGTGAGTGCTCACCTATTTCTGCTGATGTAACCACCCAAGACGATGAAACTGCACAACTTGAACACTGCAAATGAATTTGCGCTCCCCACATTACACATTGCTTTGAGTTGGCATTGCTCAGTTGGTGAATTTGATCCTCTTCCCCTAGCTTTGCTTCTTTGGTTTTCCTGTTTTTCTAATCCGGTTTGTTTTCCTGATAGGACTGCTTGGTACCAAGATGGGATCATAAAACAGAATGCGAGTGGAATGATGGAAGAGGTCCCCTGCGTCAATTATCCGCAGGTTAACGCCAGCGTTTTCTGCTATAATGCAAATCGTAAGTCCGGGGTTCTATGCTAGTCTTTATTTGCGTTTGGTGTTATTGTTTTGTAATGTTTTTCTTCCTATACCTGACTTTATTGCTATCACTCTCCTCCCTTCATAGTCTTTTGTTCACATGATTTTATGTTCTTTTTTTCGTACTTATATCTCCTTTATTTTTTTTTCACCTTTTCCTTTTTTACTCTCTTTCTTTGTTCTATTTTAATATGTCTAGTCCATTTATTTCATTGTATCACTATGTGTTTATTTTTCATGTCTTCTTCGTCTCTCTATTTTGCAATCTTTTCTATTTCTTCGTACTCGTGTACCTAACGCTTTCTCTTTTTTCCTTTGCTGTTAAAAATTATTTTGTTTGCCTCATTTATTACTCTCCACCTTCTTACATCTTTGCTCTTATTTTTGTTTTCTCTTTTCTTTGTGTCTTTCTCATAATCATTCTTTTCTGTTGCTTTTTGTCTTCCTATGATTTTTTTTGTTTATTTACTACTTGAATTATCACGATTTTATTTTCTCCTTTATTATTCTTTCAAACTCACTACACAGGCAGGTGTGCACGCACAATAGCTTATTAGGATAGTCATTTTGAACTGTAGTCTGCAACCATAATCCTATTTTTAGCGATAAACTCTCATCTGCAGTTAGAGAAGCGTATCAATTGGCTATGAGTGCGAATGGTGCCACCTAGTGGCTATTTTTGGAAAATATACTGTAATCAACCAGTTGGATTTAAAAGATATTAGCGCTGTGGGCGTGTAGGTTATGGCATTATAAAGTGAGCACTAGAAAAGCAGTGCCAGTGCTTACAAGACGGGCGAGAAAACGCTTGGTTCACATTCATGAAACCAGAACACTCCATTCTCTACTTGCGGAAAAACACTATCAGCCAGATGCATCAATAGATGGAATTACGATTCCTAAATAGCGATTTTAAAGGAATTGCTATTTAGG